>NW_027102981.1:1012500-1016891 GCF_036373705.1 Amia ocellicauda
CTCGATGAGAAAGATTAGGCAACATTTAGTCACTTCTAGCCATGATGCTCAATTTATTTACAAATGTACACTAGTTAATAGGGACCGTTTACGTTGGAGAACAAGATCTATTGTATGCCTGTGTATTTGGGGAAGTCAAATCTGAAATAATGATGAAATTGCGTGTATCCAAAGTTAAAACT
Source organism: Amia ocellicauda (assembly GCF_036373705.1). Taxonomy (NCBI): domain Eukaryota; kingdom Metazoa; phylum Chordata; class Actinopteri; order Amiiformes; family Amiidae; genus Amia; species Amia ocellicauda. The sequence goes on from NW_027102981.1 coordinate 1,012,683, forward strand.
CGTGATTTGTCGCCCTCTGGTGTGTAAAAGATGCAAAAGCTTACAGCACCTGGTATTCCCAGGCGGTCTCCCATCCAAGTACTGACCAGGCCCGAGCCTGCTTAGCTTCTGAGATCGGACGTATTCAGGCTAGTATGGCCGTAAGCTGTCCCTGACGCTCTACTTAAAGGGAAGGCAATATCCGTTTCTGCCGCTCATACTTGCAGTTGAACTGTCTCTCTACTCTAAAGTCCGGGACACACCAGCGCGCCGCAGACAGTCCCTGCTAACACGAAACGTTGTGGCAACATTGTGCGTTAGCTGGGGTGCCACACCAGACCGGAACTATATTTTACAAAACGAACACATTGTCTTGATAATACAGCTGTAATTGAGTGCCTGACACGCCAGTCAAGCGCAATCTTGAGAAGGTGTGCATTTCAGTAAGGATTTCAATTGACATGCAGTATGAAACTGAAAGGAGGTTGCATCACTATGATGCATAACATTGCATGTATTGTATTTTCAAGTGTGTGCATTCATCCTGTTGTCATTTTGTTTTGAAAGCAGAAGAATCATTCAACAGGTTGCTGAGACAAATGTAAACCAGTAAAACATATGAAGAGAAACAAACCTTGAATATAAGTTCAGTTGTTTAAACATTTGACAAACTATGGTGAGGGGGTAAGAAAACACACAAATCCAGCAGCTCCTGTATTTCAATACACCAGAACCCAATATTATTGGCGAGTCGGGTAGTCCATCATCACAGTTCGAGGGCAGGCATCATTTCAGTAATTTCATCCCGTTGCATTCACATCCGTGCCTTGAATGAGATTGAATGTGATCTTTGCTCTCAAGTATGTTCCCAAGTTTTACACTTTCGTGCTTTGCATGAATGGGAATGGAACCGTGTGTGTTGAATGAGGCTCCTTGTGAGCACTGAACTTTGTCCGGTGGAGTTCCTTTTTGTGTTGCTGTAATTGTGTCATTTCTCGATGAGAAAGATTAGGCAACATTTAGTCACTTCTAGCCATGATGCTCAATTTATTTACGAATGTACCCTAGTTACTACGGACCGTTTACGTTGGAGAACAAGATCTATTGGATGCCTGTGTATTTGGGGAAGTCAAATCTGAAATAATAATGAAATTGCGTGTATCCAAAGTTAAAACTCGTGATTTGTCGCCCTCTGGTGTGTAAAAGATGCAAAAGCTTACAGCACCTGGTATTCCCAGGTGGTCTCCCATCCAAGTACTGACAAGGCCCGAGCCTGCTTAGCTTCTGAGATCGGACGTATTCAGGCTAGTATGGCCGTAAGCTGTCCCTGACGCTCTACTTAAAGGGAAGGCAATATCCGTTTCTGCCGCTCATACTTGCAGTTGAACTGTCTCTCTACTCTAAAGTCCGGGACACACCAGCGCGCCGCAGACAGTCCCTGCTAACACGAAACGTTGTGGCAACGTTGTGCGTTAGCTGGGGTGCCACACCAGACCGGAACTATATTTTACAAAACGAACACATTGTCTTGATAATACAGCTGTAATTGAGTGCCTGACACGCCAGTCAAGCGCAATCTTGAGAAGGTGTGCATTTCAGTAAGGATTTCAATTGACATGCAGTATGAAACTGAAAGGAGGTTGCATCACTATGATGCATAACATTGCATGTATTGTATTTTCAAGTGTGTGCATTCATCCTGTTGTCATTTTGTTTTGAAAGCAGAAGAATCATTCAACAGGTTGCTGAGACAAATGTAAACCAGTAAAACATATGAAGAGAAACAAACCTTGAATATAAGTTCAGTTGTTTAAACATTTGACAAACTATGGTGAGGGGGTAAGAAAACACACAAATCCAGCAGCTCCTGTATTTCAATACACCAGAACCCAATATTATTGGCGAGTCGGGTAGTCCATCATCACAGTTCGAGGGCAGGCATCATTTCAGTAATTTCATCCCGTTGCATTCACATCCGTGCCTTGAATGAGATTGAATGTGATCTTTGCTCTCAAGTATGTTCCCAAGTTTTACACTTTCGTGCTTTGCATGAATGGGAATGGAACCGTGTGTGTTGAATGAGGCTCCTTGTGAGCACTGAACTTTGTCCGGTGGAGTTCCTTTTTGTGTTGCTGTAATTGTGTCATTTCTCGATGAGAAAGATTAGGCAACATTTAGTCACTTCTAGCCATGATGCTCAATTTATTTACGAATGTACCCTAGTTACTACGGACCGTTTACGTTGGAGAACAAGATCTATTGGATGCCTGTGTATTTGGGGAAGTCAAATCTGAAATAATGATGAAATTGCGTGTATCCAAAGTTAAAACTCGTGATTTGTCGCCCTCTGGTGTGTAAAAGATGCAAAAGCTTACAGCACCTGGTATTCCCAGGCGGTCTCCCATCCAAGTACTGACCAGGCCCGAGCCTGCTTAGCTTCCGAGATCAGACGAGATCGGGCGTATTCAGGCTAGTATGGCCGTAAGCCAGGGAGGCTGTCCATGACGCTCTACTTAAAGGGAAGGCAATATCCGTTTCTGCCGTTCATACTTACAGTTGAACTGTCTCTCTACTCTAAAGCCCGGGACACACCAGCGCGCCGCAGACAGTCCCTGCTTACATGCCACATTGTGGCAACGTTGTGCGTTAGCTGGGGTGCCACACCAGACCGGAACTATTTTTTACAAAACGAACACATTGTCTTGATAAAACAGCTGTAATTGAGTGCCTGACACGCCAGTCAAGCTCAATCTTGAGAAGGTGTGCATTTCAGTAAGGATTTCAATTGACATGCAGTATGAAGCTGAAAGGAGGTTGCATCACTATGATGCATAACATTGCATGTATTGTATTTTCAAGTGTGTGCATTCATCCTGTTGTCATTTTGTTTTGAAAGCAGAAGAATCATTCAACAGGTTGCTGAGACAAATGTAAACCAGTAAAACATATGAAGAGAAACAAACCTTGAATATAAGTTCAGTTGTTTAAACATTTGACAAACTATGGTGAGGGGGTAAGAAAACACACAAATCCAGCAGCTCCTGTATTTCAATACACCAGAACCCAATATTATTGGCGAGTCGGGTAGTCCATCATCACAGTTCGAGGGCAGGCATCATTTCAGTAATTTCATCCCGTTGCATTCACATCCGTGCCTTGAATGAGATTGAATGTGATCTTTGCTCTCAAGTATGTTCCCAAGTTTTACACTTTCGTGCTTTGCATGAATGGGAATGGAACCGTGTGTGTTGAATGAGGCTCCTTGTGAGCACTGAACTTTGTCCGGTGGAGTTCCTTTTTGTGTTGCTGTAATTGTGTCATTTCTCGATGAGAAAGATTAGGCAACATTTAGTCACTTCTAGCCATGATGCTCAATTTATTTACGAATGTACCCTAGTTACTAGGGACCGTTTACGTTGGAGAACAAGATCTATTGTATGCCTGTGTATTTGGGGAAGTAAAATCTGAAATAATGATGAAATTGTGTGTATCCAAAGTTAAAACTCGTGATTTGTCGCCCTCTGGTGTGTAAAAGGTGCAAAAGCTTACAGCACCTGGTATTCCCAGGCGGTCTCCCATCCAAGTACTGACCAGGCCCGAGCCCGCTTGGCTTCCGAGATCGGATGAGATCGGGCGTATTCAGGCTAGTATGGCCGTAAGCCAGGGAGGCTGTCCCTGACGCTCTACTTAAAGGGAAGGCAATATCCGTTTCTGCCGTTCATACTTACAGTTGAACTGTCTCTCTACTCTAAAGCCCGGGACACACCAGCGCGCCGCAGCCAGTCCCTGCTAACACGCCACGTTGTGGCAACATTGTGGCAACGTTGTGCGTTAGCTGGGGTGCCACACCAGACCGGAACTATATATTACAAAACGAACACATTGTCTTGATAAAACAGCTGTGATTGAGTGCCTGACACGCCAGTCAAGCGCAATCTTGAGAAGGTGTGCATTTCAGTAAGGATTTCAATTGACATGCAGTATGAAACTGAAAGGAGGTTGCATCACTATGATGCATAACATTGCATGTATTGTATTTTCAAGTGTGTGCATTCATCCTGTTGTCATTTTGTTTTGAAAGCAGAAGAATCATTCAACAGGTTGCTGAGACAAATGTAAACCAGTAAAACATATGAAGAGAAACAAACCTTGAATATAAGTTCAGTTGTTTAAACATTTGACAAACTATGGTGAGGGGGTAAGAAAACACACAAATCCAGCAGCTCCTGT
>NW_027102982.1:300000-465000 GCF_036373705.1 Amia ocellicauda
GATTTCGTTTTGAAGCTCATGAAAGCCTTCCTCATTATAGTAGGGGGAGTCTGCGGGTGGCATATAAATTGCACATAGGTATATATCTGTGTTATTTTGTAGGGTGTCTTTTCTGATTTTCATCCACAGGTGTGTGTCTCCTCTCTGTACTGGGCATAGGGCTGCTCGGAGCTCCTCCCTGTACCACACGATAATCCCCCACGAGGCCCTGCCACACCTGACTTTGGGTTTTTTATAGGAGGGCACAATCAGCTCCCTGTATCCATTCTATCCATCCAGTGTATAGACATATCTGCACAGCACCAAGTCTCTACAAGAATGAAAACATCTGAACTATTTACAGTGTTGATCAGTTCAGGGCCTGTGCTCTTCATTCCAAAAGTTGAGGAGCGTAAACCCTGCATATTCCAACTGCTTATTTTAAAGGACATGTTAATATATTTTATTATACTTGTCTCTTCTACATAAGAAAGTTTAATTTGTGGTCTACAACTGATATTATATTACTATTAATAATTATATATGGATATACATAATAATCACTCAAAGATTTTATGTTTGCATCAAAATATCAGAATAATTAAATCACATTTTTTCTTACTCTCCATCTCCACAACCATATATATGTGTGTTGAGGCTCAGTTAACTCAGCAGTGTGGAACAGATGACACTGAGGAGTTGCCTTATCTGGGCCAGCTGGGCAGCATCGGGCCTCCAGGCTCTGGAAGCCGCTGCTGCGTGGCTGTGTGGCTGTGCTGGTCCCCGGCTGTCCGCTCTGCTGTGCTGGACGGGCCCTCTGGGGATGGGGGGGTGGGGAATGGGGCCGCGGGGTCTCAGGGGCTGGGGCTGGGGTGGAGCCGGTGGCTGGGGATGTGGCCGGGGGCTGGGGGGTTTGCTCCTGGTCTCGAGGTGGGGGTGTGTGGGGTTTCGGCCCAGGGTTGTGTCCTTGAGGACCTTTGAGATGATCCTCACACCCGTCTTGTTGAGGTGGACGTGGTCATACAGGTGATGTGGCTGGACGTCTCAGTGGTGTGCCAGGTGGACGTTGGGGAGGAGGGCACATCTTCGGGACACTTCTGCGTTGATGGCCTGGATGATGTGCAGGGGCACGTCTGTGCGGGGCAGCAGTGTGGAGATGGAAATTTTGGCAGTTGGGAATTCCTCTGTGGCTTTCGTTGCTACCTGTCTCAGGGCTGAGGCCACATCGCCCCTGCGGGCACTCAGGTCGTTAGTGCCGGTGTGGATGAGGATGTGTTTGACTTGGCAAAGCCTCCTCTTGGAGAGCAGCTCCAGGGCTCTCTGTGCTGTGGAGCACCAAAGCTTTTTCACTTTTCGCCCAGGGAAGAGGCGCCTCTCAACCACGAACTTCCCATTGGATTCGCTCAGAATGACCACCTCTGCGTTGACCTGCCACTCCGGGTTTGCGTCGGGAGTGGTGGGGGCAGCGGGTGTGTTTTGGGGGAGTGGCGTTTCAGGGGGTTGTGTATTAGTGGCAGGTCTGGTGATAGTGGGTGTGTCAGGAGTGGTGGGGAGTGTGGGTGGATCAGTGGGTGCGTCAGGGGTTGGAGGTGTTGTGAGGTCAGTGCAGTGCAGTCTCTGTGCTCCAGTGATGTGTAGCTCCTCTCTTAGCTCCTCCAGCTGGCTCTGCAGGCTCCTCAGCTAGCTGTGCTGGGGTGTCCAGGTCAGCTCCTCCCTCGCTCTGCGCAGCTCCGTCCTCAGGGTTTGGCTCTGCTCCTCCAGGTCTCTCACTGCTGCTCTCAGCTCATGGATCTCAGCCTTGTGCTGCATCTTTAGTCTGTGCGTCTCATCCCGGAGCTGATCACACAAGGAGGTCTGGGCCAGGGTGCTCAAGGTCTGCTCCCTGAACTCCGCAAACTCCAGCTCCAGCACTGATAGGCATTCCTTTAGTGTTTTAATGTTGCTGGAGAGTTTTGGGGAGACAGGGGGGCAGTCTGTGGGAGATGGGGCACTGTCTGGCTCCGTGTGGCTGGGGGCAGACTGCAGGGTGGCCGGCTCTGGCTCTTGTTTCTCTACCTCAGTCTGCTGCTTTGAGGTGTGGAAGCCGAGAGCTAATTGGTCCAGGCTGCTCTCGCTGCCCTGCACCATGATGGTCCCGTTGTGGTATACATTAAAAGTGAGCATCACACTGTCTGTGTCTTTCTCTACCAGCACTGAGATCTGCCTGCCTCTGCTAATGCCCCTCTTGTTGTTATTGGGGTATGTCTGGCACAGGGTTTTGTGAAAGGCGGTGTAGAACAGTAGATTGTTCTTGACCCTGTTTTCTCCTTTACCAGTGTAGTCTAGGATGAGGGTCTCAGGAGATGCTCTCATCACAGCTTGTTTGTAGTCCTTCTTAGCCTGTGCAGAGCGAATGTCTTCAGGGTATCGGATTTCAAAAGGCAGCTCTGCAGTCAGACTGCTGTTCGATAGATTTCTATCAGTCTCAGTGGCAGTTGGGCTCTCTCCTACTGTCACTCTATTCAAATCGGAGCTCTGCATTTTCATTGGCTGAGTCAACTACTGAGAATGCTTATTTATTTTATTAATACATATTTTTTTGTTTAATTATTTGTCTCTTACCTCCAATTCTTGTCTTCAGCTTTTCTTTTCTGACTTTTCTTCCTGAACTGTCTCTCTGCTTTCTTCTTTTTGTGTTTCTCTTAAAATTATTATTTTTTGAATACTTTTTCTTCTGAATTTCTATTCCATGTCTTCTGTGTATGTTTATAGTGCTATATATTCATTTGTAAATCACAAATTAAATCCGCTTATGTATAAAAACAAATGTTTTTTAGGAGCTCATATTCCTCTCTCTCTCTCTCTCTCTCTCTCTCTCTCTCTCTCTCTCTCTCTCTCTCTCTCTCTCTCTTTCTCTCTCTCCCTCTCAATTCAATTCATTTGTATTGTCAAAGCAATTGGACATACATACATATACATACATACATACATACATACATACATACATCTACATGGAAAATAAATAATAGAATTATGAATCACAATAAGATGTAATGAAGTACAGAAAATGAAAATGTAAAAAAATGTGATCTTTAATACATACAAATAAAGAAAATAGGTTTACTATTTCCAGATTCCTTTTTTGAAATACAATGACATGCATAACAAACAAGTATTTACATTATATTTACAGCCGGTGCTCGTGTGTCACTGTGTCCCTCAGGCTGTGGTAGGCGCTGACATATTGGGCAGCCAGGGTGGCTGTGTGTCCCTCCCCCAGGAGGACTGGCGTTTTTCTTTTTTCTCAGTTTTGTCACAGGTTGGGTGGGCATCCATTATGTTGTTACAGAATTTGTCCCTTATTTTGGGCTAAAGCTTTCCGTGGAGGGGAACGTGGATCAGTTTGTACCATTTTTGGGAGAATCTGCCTTGTTGGGGCGGAGCTGTGACCAGGTGAACAGTAGATCGGGCATAGGTGGGCATGTGGGCAGAGGAGTTGGAAGGCCGGTCAAGCAAATAAGCTTGCTAAGGTACGCAGCAGCAGCAAGCATCCCCCACATCCAGCCAGCCAGCCAGTCTGGCTGGCAGTGACTGAGTGGTTGTCAGACGGCAAGCAACGGAATGTACGTGCTCTGTGATGTCATAGCAGTCAGCTGAGAGAGGCTCGTGATGTCATCGCTGAGCTGGCTGGCTGGCTGGCTCTGTGTGTGTGTGTGTATGTCTGTGTGTGTGTGTGTGTGTCTGTTTGTCTGTTTTTCAGTCTGTCTGTCTCTCTCTCTCTCTCTCTCTCTCTCTCCCTCTCAATTCAATTCATTTGTATTGTCAAAGCAATTGGACATACATACATTCATACATACATATATATATATATATATATATATATATATATATATATACATACATACATGCATACATGCTAGAAAGTCATTACTATGTTATCTTAAAGGCTAACTAAGCAGAACATATATCATTATAGAACAGAGTCCATAGGTCTACACATGGTTTTAGGGAACAGGCACGTAGGTCATACCGTTTGACATTGTTTCCAAGGTTCTCATCGTAAATAACAAACAGAAATCAAACTAGCTTCTGGCCTGACCTTCTAGCTTGACTCTATCTTTCCGCCTTATATACTTGGTGAATAATTGAGGAAGTAGCACCAAGTGACCACATTAGGCTGCCTGAGGGTTTCTGGGGAGTGTAGTTGTCTAGGGTCGGTTTTCTTCCCTAGAGTGCAGACCTTGCAGCAGACCTGGCCTGACATGTCTGCCATGTATGACCCTGCCCCTTGGTTTGTCCCACATCCTCCCCCCCAGCTGCGACCCCATAGGTCGAGCGACAGCCGCAAAAAAGCATGCACCCGGGACAGCCCATCAACATTCCCCATGGCCTTCCCTGGCCTGTGCTGCAGGGTGAAATGAAAATGTTGGAGACTCAAAAACCACCTCATCACACGGGCATTCCTGTCTTTCGAACGATGCATCCAAGTGAGGGGGGCATGGTCAGTGATCAGGGTGAAGTGCCTGCCCAACAAATAGTATCGAAGACTGTCCAAAGCCCACTTCACTGCCAAACATTCTTCTTCAACTACCAAATAATTTATTTCATTGGATTCCAACTTTCTGCTAAGGAACAACACCGGGTGTTCGTGATCACCCATTCTTTGGGACAAAACCACTCCGATCCCCACCTCAGAGGCGTCTGTCTGGACTATAAATTCTTTCTGAAAGTCTGGTACCATTAAAACGGGGTTGCGGCAGAGCGCCTCCTGTAGGCTCCGGAAAGCCGGTTTGCTGTATCACCCCATCTAACCATATTGGGTTCTGTAGCCTTAGTCATATCAGTCAGAGGTGCCGCTAAGGTAGCATAGTTGGGAATAAACCTCGGGTAATACCCAGTTAACCCTAAAAATGCCCTAACCTGCTTTTTATTGACAGGCCTAGGCCAAGAGTTTATGGCTTCAACCTTGGATATTTGGGGTTTCACCATACCCCTCCCTACTTTATAGCCCAAGTATTTGGCCTCTTCCAACCCCAAATTGTATTTGGTTGGATTAGTCATCAGGCCTGCTGCATGTATTGAATCCAATACCGCTTGGAGCTGAGACAAATGTGATTCCCAATCTGGACTGTGAATGACCACATCATCTAAATATGCTGCCGCATACGTCCTGTGTGGTCTAAGTATGTGGTCCATCAACCTTTGAAAGGTGGCAGGAGCACCATGCAGGCCAAAGGGCATCACTGTGTAGTGAAACAGACCATCTGGGGTTGCAAAGGCTGTTTTTTCTTTGGCACCCGGGGTCAAGGGAATCTGCCAGTAGCCCTTGGCTAAGTCAATAGTTGAAATATAGCGAGCATTCCCAATATTCTCTAACAATTCATCTACTCGGGGCATTGGGTATGCATCAAACTTTGAAATTTCATTAACCTTTCTAAAATCATTACAGAATCTCCAGGAGCCATCAGGTTTGGAAACCATGACTATAGGGCTGGACCACTCACTGTGGGATTCTTCAATAACCCCTGCCTCCAGCATTTCCTTAACCTCATTTCTAATAGTGTTCCTGCGAGCTTCTGGTACCCTGTAAGGCCTCATATTTACCTTCTTTCCTGGGAGAGACACAATGTTGTGAGAGACTAAATGGGTACGCCCCGGTATGCCTGAGAAAACTTCCCTATTACGTATTATCAAGTCGTTCACCTCCTTCAACTGGTCAGGTGACAAGGCAGCTGCAATATTCACCTTCGGTGTCCCTAGTGGCTGAGGGGGGTAAGTCAACATCAACACTTCCCTGTCCTTCCAGGCTTTTATTAAGTTGACATGATATATTTGTTCTGGGGGTCGGCGGCCGGGTTGCTGAACCTTATAGTTCACTTCCCGTATTCGCTCTATAATCTCATAAGGTCCCATCCACGTAGCCAGAAATTTACATTCTACAGTGGGAACCAACACCAACACCCTATCACCAGGCTGGAACACCCTCAGTGTAGCCTGACGATTATAGGCGAATTGTTGGTGTTCCTGTGCCTGCCTTAGGTGCTCTCTCACAATGGGAGTGACTGTGGCTATTCTCTCTTGCATAGCATTGATGTGCTCGACTACACTCCGGAAAGGAGTGGACTCGTGTTCCCACGTTTCACGGGCTATGTCTAATATCCCCCTGGGGTGCCTCCCATATAACAGTTCAAAAGGCGAAAAGCCCAGGGAAGCCTGTGGGACTTCCCTAATGGCAGACATCAAGTAGGGCAGCATGAATTCCCAATTTTTCCCATCCTTATCGATTACCTTTCTTAGCATGGACTTCAGGGTCCTATTAAATCTCTCAACCAACCCATCTGTTTGTGGGTGGTAGACTGATGTTCTCAACTGCTTAACCTGCAACAATTTACACAGATCGGTCATAACCTTAGACATAAAGGGTGTGCCCTGATCTGTTAATATCTCCCTCGGTATCCCCACCCTACTACACATCAACATTAGCTCTTTTGCAATACCTTTTGAAGCCATGGTCCGCAGTGGAATGGCTTCTGGGTACCTGGTGGCATAATCCAAAATAACCAGTATATACTGATGCCCTCTGGCTGATTTCGGGAGAGGTCCCACCACATCCATAGCTATCCTAGCAAAGGGGGTCTCTATGATGGGCAAAGGGACCAGTGGGCTTCTGAAGGCTGGTTTAGGAGCATGTAGTTGACATTCAGGACATGAGCTACAATGTTCTGTCACGTCTGCATGTACGCCTGGCCAGTAAAACCTCCTCAGGAGTCTATCCTTGGTTTTGTCCATCCCCAGATGTCCCCCCAGGATATGCCCATGTGCCAGATTGAGAACTGTTCGTCTGAATGGGGTGGGAACTAGCAATTGCTCCACAATGTCCACCCCTATCTTATTTACACGGTACAATAGGTCATTTTTTACCATAAAATAAGGATAAGCTGTTGGCGGGTCTGCAGTAGTCATAGGGGTCCCATTTACTACCTTCACATTTTCTTTAGCATAGTGTAGAGTGAGATCTCGCACCTGTGCGCTGCCAAAATCAGTGGGGAGTCCCTCTAACACTGACACTTCTACATTGTCAGCTTCAGGGGTCTCTATGAATGGATTCTCACCCACCCTGCTAGTGCTGGGTTCCTCACCCTCCATAGGGTCATCTACGTCACTACATTCCACCCCTATGTTTTCAGTTTAATTTTCCCCAACCAAAACCTTCACTGTCGACTCAACTGGAACCAGGTCTACTTTTAGCTCTAGTTGTGGGATCGAGGCAACTTCTGGCTTACAGTTTTCAGTGTGCATTTCCAATTTACTATGTTTTCTATCTAGTTTTCCAAAATTAGGAAAATATCGTCCCAGTATCACATCATATGGCATGTTGGGAACCACACCGACTTCGTAATCTAGTTTCCCGGCCTCTGTCTGTATGTTTACAAGGGCTGTGGGATAGGGTCGTGTGTAACCATGTGTGCATGTGATACTGAGCTCCTGATGTCTATCCAGCTTGTTGGTCGCTACTAATTTTTCTGTGACCAGTGTAACCATACTGCCAGAGTCGAGTAGAGCAGCCACTTCTTTCTCATCGACTATCACTGTACACATGTGTTTTGGATTAGGTACTCCGCCTATGAAAACATCCGTCCCAACAGGGCAGGCATAAAATACCGGTTTCTCTTTCCCCATATCACACACATTACATTGCATTGGTTCCTCTCTACCTGGGCAGTGGGCCGCAATATGTCCTACTTTGTCACAATTGTAGCAGACAATTGGTTGTGATGGTGACTCCCTATAACCCTTAGTCTCGGCTTTAGGCCCCACCTTTGCCCCCCCCAGTCTTGCTCTTTTCTTCCAACCCAGCGCGTCATGTTTCCCAGAGTACTTTGGAACCATCTTACCCGGTCCGCTGGTTCGTCATGGCCTGGGGAACGAGTTTTTAACCTCCGGTACATGCTCTGCTGCTCCGGCTGTATAGAACCGCTCTACAATGGCCACCAAGGTGTCAGCGGACAGCACCTCATTCTGGCCAACCCAGCGTCGAACGTCCTTGGGCAAACAGCGTTGGTAGTTGTCAAGGACTATGGCCTCCACCACCTCGGCTGATGAATGGACCTCTGGCTGTAGCCATTTCCTGGCCAGATGGATCAGATCAAACATCTGCGTTCGGATTGGTTGTCCTGGTTGGTAGGCCCACTGCTGAAACCGATGTGCCCTCACTGCGGTGGTCACGCCCAATCGGGTCATTATCTCCGCTTTCAATTTATCATAGTCCTGGGCGTCCTTCAGCTCCAGATCAAAGTACGCTTTCTGTGCATCCCCTGCCAGATAAGGTGCCACAAGCCCTGCCCAGGAATCTTTTGGACATCCCTCTCTCCGCTGTCCTCTCAAAGGTCATAAGGAAGGCCTCAACATCGTCCTGTTTTGTCATTTTCTGCAGAAAGTGATTGGTGCGGGGAGTGGAATGGGTTGCAGCCCCCTGTGGCCCAATCCTGGTTGCAAGTGCTTCAACACTCTCTTTCAGCTCTTTAGTCACCTTTTCCTGCTCTTCTCTAAACATTTTATTTGTATCATGCTGGACCTGCAGTGCTTCCTGATGCATCCGCATAGCATCCTGGTGAGCCACCTGCTGCACCCTGGTCGCTTCCTGTTGGGCTATTACAGCCTGTAGTTTTTTTTTTTTTGGATAAAAAAATTCACTCAGCCAGTCTGGGTTTCATGAGGTGCTGCCCGCATTCTACACCAAATGTGACAAAACGCCTTGGCTGTACACATGTGCGGGTCTTCTCTGTGATCTTCTTAGGAGTAAAAACCAGTCATGACCCAGGGAGGAGGTTGCAAATACAGGGCTGTGCCTGTATGTTTACTTCAAACAAAACAAATCTGAAAACAAAACCTAACTCACACTGGAGTTGTAACTAATCTTACATAATCATTCTATTTTAAACAAAGTCTGGAATAAATAAGTCTTGGCTTTCTCCTTATGAGCTACCTCTGTTTTCCAGATAACTCACCCTATTGTCTCTCACTTCTCTCTCTCTCAGGCCCGCCTTATATACCTGGTGAATAATTGAGGAAGTAACACCAAGTGACCACATTAGGTGCTAGAATGGCTGCCTGAGGGTTTCTGGGGAGTGTAGTTGCCTAGGGTCGGTATTCTACCCTAGAGTACACACCTTGCAGCAGACCTGGCCTGACATATCTGCCATGTATGACCCTGCCCCTTGGTTTGTCACAATACATACATACATACATATACACGGAAAATAAATAATAGAATTATGAATCACAATAAGATGTAATGAAGTACAGAAAAAGAAAATGTAATAAAATGTGATCTTTAATACATACAAATAAAGAAAATAGGTATACCATTTCCAGATTCCTTTTTTGAAATACAATGACATGCATTACAAACGAGTATTTACATTATATTTACAGCCGGTGCTCGTGTGTCACTGTGTCCCTCAGGCTGTGGTTGGCGCTGACATATTGGGCAGAATGTGTCCCTTATTTTGGGCTAAAGCTTTCTGTGGAGGGGAACGTGGATCAGTTTGTACCATTTTTGGGAGGATCTGCCTTGTTGGGGCGGAGCTGTGATCCAGGTGAACAGCAGATCGGGCATAGGTGGACATGTGGGCAGAGGAGTAGGAAGGCCGGTCAAGCAAATAAGCTTGCTAAGGTACACAGCAGCAGCAAGCAGCCCCCCCATCCAGCCAGCCAGCCAGTCTGGCTGGCAGTGACTGAGTGGTTGACAGACGGCAAGCAACGGAATGTTCATGCTCTGTGATGTCATAGCAGTCAGCTGAGAGAGGCTTGTGATGTCATCGCTGAGCTGGCTGGCTGGCTGGCTGGCTGGCTGTGTGTGTGTCTGTGTGTGTGTGTGTGTGTGTGTGTGTGTGTGTGTGTCTGTTTGTGTTTGTCAGTCTGTCTGTCTGTCTGTCTCTCTCTCTCTCTCTCTCTCTCTCTCTCTCTCTCTCTCCCTCTCAATTCAATTCATTTGTATTGTCAAAGCAATTGGACATACATACATACATGCTAGAAAATCATTACTATGTTATCTTAAAGGCTAACTAAGCAGAACATATTTCATTATAGAACAGAGTTCATAGATCTACACATGGTTTTAAGGAACAGGCACGTAGGTCATACCTTTTGACATTGTCTCCAAGGTTCTCATCGTAAATAACAAACAGAAATCAAACTACCTTATGGCCTCCTGACCTTCTAGCTTGACCTTATCTTTCTTAAGTATACAAGAGAGAAAAACAGGTTTGAGAAAATAATTTCTAACTTTCCTTCCATACAATAATACATACATACATACATACATACGGAAAATAAATAATAGAATTATGAATCTCAATATAATGTAATGAAGTACAGAAAAAGAAAATGTAATAAAATGTGATCTTTAATACATTCAAATAAAGAAAATAGGTTTACTATTTCCAGATTCCTTTTTGAAATACAATGACATGCATTACAAACGAGTATTTACATTATATTTACAGCCGGTGCTCGTGTGTCACTGTGTCCCTCAGGCTGTGGTAGGCGCTGACATATTGGGCAGCCAGGGTGGCTGTGTGTCCCTCCACCAGGAGGACTGAGCGTTTTTCTTTTTTCTCAGTTTTGTCACAGGTTGGGTGGGCATTCGTTATGTTGTTACAGAATGTGTCCCTTATTTTGGGCTAAAGCTTTCCGTGGAGGGGAACGTGGATCAGTTTGTACCATTTTTGGGAGGATCTGCCTTGTTGGGGCGGAGCTGTGATCCAGGTGAACAGCAGATCGGGCTTAGGTGGGCATTTGGGCATAGGAGTAGGAAGGCCGGTCAGGCAAATTAGCTTGCTAAGATACGCAGCAGCAGCAAGCAGCCCCCCCATCCAGCCAGCCAGCCAGTCTGGCTGGCAGTGACTGAGTGGTTGACAGACGGCAAGCAACGGAATGTACGTGCTCTGTGATGTCATAGCTGTCAGCTGAGAGAGGCTCGTGATGTCATGGCTGAGCTGGCTGGCTGTCTGGCTGGCTGGCTCTGTGTGTGTGTGTGTGTGTGTGTGTGTGTGTGTGTGTGTGCGTGTGTCTGTCTGTCTGTCAATTCATTTCAATTCAATTCAAAGGTGCTTTATTGGCATGATCTATCACAATATTGCCAAAGCAGATACAAATGTTCTATCAATCAAGACAAAACATTGCAATACAAGATTCAGTGGAACAAATATAGTACACATTGAAATAAAATTAAGTAGGATATAAACCATATTTGTTGTTTGTATCAAAATTTGTGTCATGACATCAGAAAAATCACTGTTTTTATTTTGTTTTGCAAATGGAGTGCCACAGGCTGGTGTCTACACACTGTCTCGCAGGCTGTGGCAGGTGGATACATATTGCGCTGCTAAGAAGGCAGTGCGCTCCTCCTCTCCCAGCAGGACGGGGAGTTTGCAGCAATCGGGGATCATGCTGAACTCAGGGATATGCATTTTTAATATTTTAAAGTATGTCTCCCTGATTTTTGTGTATTTAGGGCAGGACAGCAGGAAATGCGCCTGTGTTTCGACCTCCCCTAGGTCACACTGGCTGCACAGCCGCTCTTCTCTGGCAACCCAGAATTTTCTGTAGCGGCCTTTTTCAATGGCGAGGCTGTGGTCACTGAGCCTGTATTTAGTTAGATTTTGTCTCTCTTTTATATTTTGGATTTTTAAGTATTCAGCCAATGTAATGTTTCTATTCAGGGCCCGGTAGCATTCCAATTTGTTTTGTAATTCTAATTCGTGTCTCTAATCTTTTGTGTATTTGCTTTTCAGGTACATGTCAATTTTCCCAATTGTTGTTGTTTTGGTCATTGTGTGTTCGGGCTCTGTGAGCCTCAGAGCCGTGGGGGCGTTTCTGTGTACGTGTAAGATGTTTTTATTAAATTCTAGGTGGAATATTTCCATGGGGCTTTTGTCCCAATTGTTGTTATTGAGGTTCATGAGGGGACCCCACACTTCGCTCCCATATAGCAGGATTGGTTGGATGATGGAGTTTAATATTTTAATCCAAATAGTTATTGGTATTGTTGTTTTCCCAAATTGTGTCTTTATGGCATAAAATGCCCAGCGTGCCTTGTCTTTTAATGCGTTTATAGCCAGGCTGAAGCTCCCTGACGCACTGATGGTCAGGCCAAGGTAGTTGTATCTGGTGCAGTGCTCTAATCCAGTGCTGCCCAGAGTGAAGCGGTACCTGTTTCCCTGAGATGGGGCTTTTTTCTGGAAAACCATAACTCTGGTCTTGTCCAGATTGACTGCCAGGGCCCATTTCTGACAGTACTGCTCTAGCAGCGCCAGGTTCTGCTGAAGCCCCTGCTCTGTGGGCGACAGCAGCACCAGGTCGTCTGCATAGAGCAGGAACTTGATCTCTGTGTCATGGAGAGTTAGGTTGCGGGCGTCAGACTGCTCCAACACTGTGGCCAACTCGATGATGTAGATGTTGAACAGTGTTGGACTCAGACTGCAGCCCTGTCTCACTCCCCGCCCCTGAGTGAAGAACTCTGTTCTTGAGTTGCCAATTTGAACTCCGCATTTGTTTTCAGAATACATTGATTTAATGATGTCATAAACTTTACCCCCTACACCACTCTGTAGAAGTTTATAAAATAATCCCTTGTGCCAGATTGAGTCAAATGCCTTTCTAAAGTCTACAAAACAGGCAAATATTTTTCCTTTATTGTTTTGGGTATATTTATTTATGAGGGTGTGTAGAGTGTAAATATGATCGGTTGTGCTGTGTTTTGGTAGGAAGCCAATCTGACTCTTATTCAGGACACTGTGCTTGGTAAGGAAGGCCAGTATCTGGGCGTTGATGATACTGCAGAACACCTTCCCCAGGTTACTGCTCACACAGCTGCCCCAGTAGTTATTGGGGTCTAATTTGTCTCCACTTTTAAAAATCGGGGTGATCAATCCTTGATTCCCGACCTCAGGGAAACACCCGGCTCTCAGCACCAGGTTAAAGAGTTTGAGCAGAGCCTCCTGCAGCTGCGGGCTGCTGTGCTTCAGCATCTCAGGGCTGATGCTGTCGGGGCCGCTGGCTTTCCTGGGTTTGAGGATTTTGAGTTGATGTTTTAGTTCCTGTATTGTAAATGGGTTATCTAAGGGATTTTGGTTATTCTTAATGATTTCTTCCAATTTATTTAGGTTTTTTAATATTTTAACCTGTTCTGGCTTTGGATTGTTTTCAACATTTTGGTAAAGTTTTTCAAAGTGTGTTTTCCAGATTTCTCCATTTTGAATTGGTATTTCATTTTTTGTTTTTGGGGTATTTATTCTGCCCATATAGTGGTCTTTTTTCTTACTGAGGAGTTGCTTGTAGTGCCGCAGGGCCTGGCAGTAGCTGAGGCGAGCCTCCTGGTTGTCGGGCTCTCTGTGTTTAGTGTTGGAGAGATGTCTCAGGTGTTTCCTAGAAGTTTCACACTCCTGGTCACACCACTGTTCTTTTTTTCTTTTAGACGATTTCATATTTTGGTTTTTAATTGTTTTAATGTTTGATTTTAAAGCCAGTCTCTCAAATATTTCATTCAGTGTTTTGGTGGCTGAGTTTATTCCGTTTTGGTTTATTTGATAGTGTGAGGATTGATATCTGTCTAACATGTTTTCAATCTCATCACTATTCAGGGCTCTTGTGTAGTTCTCTGTGCTGGGCTCTGACCATCTCTAACTGGGTGGCAGGGAGACCAGTTTTGTGGGAAGTTTGGCTCTGACTTGTGGCTGCGCTGATCTTTTTAGGTAAAGTGTTATTTGGCTGTGGTCTGATAGTGGAGATTGTTGTCTGACTATAAACGCATTGTTGGCTTGTGGGTCCAGGTCAGTTATGGCGTAGTCCACCACACTGCTGCCCAGAGCCGAGCAGTATGTGAATCTCCCCAGAGAGTACCCCCTGGTCCTGCCATTGATGATATATAGACCCAGGCTTTTACATAGGCGCACTACCTGCTTCCTGCTCTTGTTTACCACGCTGTCGTGGCTGTGTCAGTGTGGAGGTGTGTGTGTGGCACAGCGGGGAGTCTCCGAACAGGTGTGTGTTCCCCTCTGTATTGATGTAGTCCATCTCTCTGCCAGTCCTGGCATTGAGATCGCCACACAGCAGTACAGAGCCCAGGGTCTGGAAGTGGCAGATTTCGTTTTGAAGCTCATGAAAGCCTTCCTCATTATAGTAGGGGGAGTCTGCGGGTGGCATATAAATTGCACATAGGTATATATCTGTGTTATTTTGTAGGGTGTCTTTTCTGATTTTCATCCACAGGTGTGTGTCTCCTCTCTGTACTGGGCATAGGGCTGCTCGGAGCTCCTCCCTGTACCACACGATAATCCCCCACGAGGCCCTGCCACACCTGACTTTGGGTTTTTTATAGGAGGGCACAATCAGCTCCCTGTATCCATTGTATCCATCCAGTGTATAGACATATCTGCACAGCACCAAGTCTCTACAAGAATGAAAACATCTGAACTATTTACAGTGTTGATCAGTTCAGGGCCTGTGCTCTTCATTCCAAAAGTTGAGGAGCGTAAACCCTGCATATTCCAACTGCTTATTTTAAAGGACATGTTAATATATTTTATTATACTTGTCTCTTCTACATAAGAAAGTTTAATTTGTGGTCTACAACTGATATTATATTACTATTAATAATTATATATGGATATACATAATAATCACTCAAAGATTTTATGTTTGCATCAAAATATCAGAATAATTAAATCACATTTTTTCTTACTCTCCATCTCCACAACCATATATATGTGTGTTGAGGCTCAGTTAACTCAGCAGTGTGGAACAGATGACACTGAGGAGTTGCCTTATCTGGGCCAGCTGGGCAGCATCGGGCCTCCAGGCTCTGGAAGCCGCTGCTGCGTGGCTGTGTGGCTGTGCTGGTCCCCGGCTGTCCGCTCTGCTGTGCTGGACGGGCCCTCTGGGGATGGGGGGGTGGGGAATGGGGCCGCGGGGTCTCAGGGGCTGGGGCTGGGGTGGAGCCGGTGGCTGGGGATGTGGCCGGGGGCTGGGGGGTTTGCTCCTGGTCTCGAGGTGGGGGTGTGTGGGGTTTCGGCCCAGGGTTGTGTCCTTGAGGACCTTTGAGATGATCCTCACACCCGTCTTGTTGAGGTGGACGTGGTCATACAGGTGATGTGGCTGGATGTCTCAGTGGTGTGCCAGGTGGACGTTGGGGAGGAGGGCACATCTTCGGGACACTTCTGCGTTGATGGCCTGGATGATGTGCAGGGGCACGTCTGTGCGGGGCAGCAGTGTGGAGATGGAAATTTTGGCAGTTGGGAATTCCTCTGTGGCTTTCGTTGCTACCTGTCTCAGGGCTGAGGCCACATCGCCCCTGCGGGCACTCAGGTCGTTAGTGCCGGTGTGGATGAGGATGTGTTTGACTTGGCAAAGCCTCCTCTTGGAGAGCAGCTCCAGGGCTCTCTGTGCTGTGGAGCACCAAAGCTTTTTCACTTTTCGCCCAGGGAAGAGGCGCCTCTCAACCAGGAACTTCCCATTGGATTCGCTCAGAATGACCACCTCTGCATTGACCTGCCACTCCGGGTTTGCGTCGGGAGTGGTGGGGGCAGCGGGTGTGTTTTGGGGGAGTGGCGTTTCAGGGGGTTGTGTATTAGTGGCAGGTCTGGTGATAGTGGGTGTGTCAGGAGTGGTGGGGAGTGTGGGTGGATCAGTGGGTGCGTCAGGGGTTGGAGGTGTTGTGGGGTCAGTGCAGTGCAGTCTCTGTGCTCCAGTGATGTGTAGCTCCTCTCTTAGCTCCTCCAGCTGGCTCTGCAGGCTCCTCAGCTAGCTGTGCTGGGGTGTCCAGGTCAGCTCCTCCCTCGCTCTGCGCAGCTCCGTCCTCAGGGTTTGGCTCTGCTCCTCCAGGTCTCTCACTGCTGCTCTCAGCTCATGGATCTCAGCCTTGTGCTGCATCTTTAGTCTGTGCATCTCATCCCGGAGCTGATCACACAAGGAGGTCTGGGCCAGGGTGCTCAAGGTCTGCTCCCTGAACTCCGCAAACTCCAGCTCCAGCACTGATAGGCATTCCTTTAGTGTTTTAATGTTGCTGGAGAGTTTTGGGGAGACAGGGGGGCAGTCTGTGGGAGATGGGGCACTGTCAGGCTCCGTGTGGCTGGGGGCAGACTGCAGGGTGGCCGGCTCTGGCTCTTGTTTCTCTACCTCAGTCTGCTGCTTTGAGGTGTGGAAGCCGAGAGCTAATTGGTCCAGGCTGCTCTCGCTGCCCTGCACCATGATGGTCCCGTTGTGGTATACATTAAAAGTGAGCATCACACTGTCTGTGTCTTTCTCTACCAGCACTGAGATCTGCCTGCCTCTGCTAATGCCCCTCTTGTTGTTATTGGGGTATGTCTGGCACAGGGTTTTGTGAAAGGCGGTGTAGAACAGTAGATTGTTCTTGACCCTGTTTTCTCCTTTACCGGTGTAGTCTAGGATGAGGGTCTCAGGAGATGCTCTCATCACAGCTTGTTTGTAGTCCTTCTTAGCCTGTGCAGAGCGAATGTCTTCAGGGTATCGGATTTCAAAAGGCAGCTCTGCAGTCAGACTGCTGTTCGATAGATTTGTATCAGTCTCAGTGGCAGTTGGGCTCTCTCCTACTGTCACTCTATTCAAATCGGAGCTCTGCATTTTCATTGGCTGAGTCAACTACTGAGAATGCTTATTTATTTTATTAATACATATTTTTTTGTTTAATTATTTGTCTCTATAGGTGAAAGGTCTTACCTCCAATTCTTGTCTTCAGCTTTTCTTTTCTGACTTTTCTTCCTGAACTGTCTCTCTGCTTTCTTCTTTTTGTGTTTCTCTTAAAATTATTATTTTTTGAATACTTTTTCTTCTGAATTTCTATTCCATGTCTTCTGTGTATGTTTATAGTGCTATATATTCATTTGTAAATGACAAATTAAATCCGCTTATGTATAAAAACAAATGTTTTTTAGGAGCTCATATTCCTCTCTCTCTCTCTCTCTCTCTCTCTCTCTCTCTCTCTCTCTCTCTCTCTCTCAATTCATTTCATTTGTATTGTCAAAGCAATTGGACATACATACACATACATACATATACACTCACCTAAAGGATTATTAGGAACACCTGTTCAATTTCTCATTAATGCAATTATCTAATCAACCAATCACATGGCAGTTGCTTCAATGCATTTAGGGGTGTGGTCCTGGTCAAGACAATCTCCTGAACTCCAAATTGAATGTCTGAATGGGAATGAAAGGTGATTTAAGCAATTTTGAGCGTGGCATGGTTGTTGGTGCCAGACGGGCCGGTCTGAGTATTTCACAATCTGCTCAGTTACTGGGATTTTCACGCACAACCATTTCTAGGGTTTACAAAGAATGGTGTGAAAAGGGAAAAACATCCAGTATGCGGCAGTCCTGTGGGCGAAAATGCCTTGTTGATGCTAGAGGTCAGAGGAGAATGGGCCGACTGATTCAAGCTGATAGAAGAGCAACTTTGACTGAAATAACCACTCGTTACAAACGAGGTATGCAGCAAAGCATTTGTGAAGCCACAATACGTACAACCTTGAGGCGGATGGGCTACAACAGCAGAAGACCCCACCGGGTACCACTCATCTCCACTACAAATAGGAAAAAGAGGTGAGACATTCAGATGGTAGAGTCAGAATTTGGCGTAAACAGAATGAGAACATGGATCCATCATGTCTTGTTACCACTGTGCAGGCTGGTGGTGGTGGTGTAATGGTGTGGGGGATGTCTTCTTGGCACACTTTAGGCCCCTTAGTACCAATTGGGCATCGTTTAAATGCTACGGCCTACCTGAGCATTGTTTCTGACCATGTCCATCCCTTTTTGACCACCATGTACCCATCCTCTGATGGCTACTTCCAGCAGGATAATGCACCATGTCACAAAGGTCGAATCATTTCAAATTGGTTTCTTGAACATGACAATGAGTTCACTGTACTAAACTGGCCCCCACAGTCACCAGATCTCAACCCAATGGAGCATCTTTGGGATGTGGTGGAACGGGAGCTTCGTGCCCTGGATGTGCATCCCACAAATCTCCATCAACTGCAAGATGCTATCCTATCAATATGGGCCAACATTTCTAAAGAATGCTTTCAGCACCTTGTTGAAGCAATGCCACGTAGAATTAAAGCAGTTCTGAAGGCGAAAGGGGGTCAAACACAGTATTAGTATGGTGTTCCTAATAATCCTTTAGGTGAGTTCATCGTAGCTCTTAATACTCTCTTTCTGTCTGGAGGAGATATAATTGAAGTATTGTACACGTACCCGGCTACTTTCAACACCCATTGCTGCACTGATATTTTTCCCTCCATTTTTCTTTATCCATTTTTTTTTGCTGGAAGTTCCGTCAATACCCGTCAGCCTTTAAGAGACATCATGCAGCCAGGCCTCTTGGCTTGCGGCCACACCGTCCTGAACGCGCCCAATCTCATCAGATCTCGGAAGCTAAACGGGGCAAGGGCTCGTCAGTACTTGGATGGGTGACCTCCTGGAGATATCAGGTGCTGCAAGTTATTTCGTCTCCTGGGTAACTTTATCGTAGCTCTAAATACTCTCTTTCAGTCTGGAGGAGATATTATTGAAGAATTCTACACGTACCCGGCTACTTTCAACACCCTTTGCTGCACTGATATTTTTCCCTCCATTTTTCTTTTTTCTTTTTTATTTTGCTGGAAGTTCCGTCAATACCCTCCAGCCTTTAAGAGACATCATGCAGCCAGGCCTCTTGGCTTGAGGCCACACCGTCCTGAACGCGCCCGATCTCGTCAGATCTCGGAAGCAAAACGGGGCAGGTCCTGGTCAGTACTTGGATGGGTGACCTTCTGGAAATACCAGGTGCTGCTAGCTTTTTCGTCTCCTGGGTAACTTCATCGTAGCTCTTAATACTCTCTTTCAGTCTGCAGGAGATATAATTGAAGAATTGTACACGTACCCGGCTACTTTCAACACCCTTTCCAGCACTGATATTTTTCCCTCCATTTTTCTATTTTTTTTTTTTTTTTTTGCTGGAAGTTCCGTCAATACCCGCCAACCTTTAAGAGACATCATGCAGCCAGGCCTTTCGGCTTGTGGCCACACCGTCCTGAATGCGCCCGATCTCGTCAGATCTCGGAAGTTAAACGGGGCATGGCCTGGTAAGTACTTGGATGGGAGACCTCCTAGAAATACCAGGTGCTGCAAGCTTTTTACGTCTCCTGGGTAACTTCATCGTAGCTCTTAATACTCTCTTTCTGTCTCCAGGAGATATAATTGAAGAATTGTACACGTACCCGGCTACTTTCAACACCCTTTCCTGCACTGATATTTTTACCTCCATTTTTCTATTTTTTTTTTTGCTGGAAATTCGTCAATACCCGCCAGCCTTTAAGAGACATCATGCAGCCAGGCATCTCGGCTTGCGGCCACACCATCCTGAACGCGCCCGATCTCGTCAGATCTCGGAAGCTAAACGGGGCAGGACCTGGTCAGTACATGAATGTGAGACCTCCTGGAAATACCTGGTGCTGCAAGCTTTTACGTCTCCTGGGTAACTTTATCGTAGCTCTTAATACTCTCTATCTGTCTGGAGGAGATATAATTGAAGTATTGTACACGTACCCAGCTACTGTCAACACCATTTGCTGCACTGATATTTTTCCATCCATTTTTCTTTTTTTTTTTTTTTTTTGCTGGAAGTTCCGTCAATACCCGCCAACCTTTAAGAGACATCATGCAGCCAGGCCTCTCGGCTTGCGGCCACACCGTCCTGAATGCGCCTGATCTCGTCAGATCTCGGAAGCTAAACGGGGCAGGGCCTGGTCAGTACATGAAAGTGAGACCTCCTGGAAATACCTAGTGCTGCAAGCTTTTACGTCTCCTGGGTAACTTTATCGTAGCTCTTAATACTCTCTCTTTGTCTGGAGGAGATATAATTGAAGTATTGTACACGTATCCAGCTACTGTCAACACCCTTTGCTGCACTGATATTTTTCCATCCATTTTTCTTTTTTCTTTTTTTCTTTTTTTTTTTTGCTGGAAGTTCCGTCAATACCCGCCAACCTTTAAGAGACATCATGCAGCCAGGCCTTTCGGCTTGTGGCCACACCGTCCTAAATGCGCCCGATCTCGTCAGATCTCGGAAGCTAAACGGGGCAGGGCCTGGTCAGTACTTGGATGGGAGACCTCCTAGAAATACCAGGTGCTGCAAGCTTTTTACGTCTCCTGGGTAACTTCATCGTAGCTCTTAATACTCTCTTTCTGTCTCCAGGAGATATAATTGAAGAATTGTACACGTACCCGGCTACTTTCAACACCCTTTGCTGCACTGGTATATTTCCCTCTATTTTTCTTTTTTTTTTTGCTGGCAGTTCCGTCAATACCCGCCAGCCTTTAAGAGACATCATGCAGCCTGGCCTCTCGGCTTGCGGCCACACCATCCTGAAAGCGCCCGATCTTGTCAGATCTTGGAAGCTAAACGGGGCAGGGCCTGGTCAGTACTTGGATGGGAGACCTCCTAGAAATACCAGGTGCTGCAAGCTTTTTACGTCTCCTGGGTAACTTCATCGTAGCTCTTAATACTCTCTTTCTGTCTCCAGGAGATATAATTGAAGAATTGTACACGTATCCAGCTACTGTCAACACCCTTTGCTGCACTGATATTTTTCCATCCATTTTTCTTTTTTCTTTTTTTGTTTTTTTTTTTTTGCTGGAAGTTCCGTCAATACCCGCCAACCTTTAAGAGACATCATGCAGCCAGGCGTCTCGGCTTGCGTCCACACCATCCTGAACTCGCCCGATCTCGTCAGATCTTGGAAGCTAAACGGGGCAGGACCTGGTCGGTACATGAATGTGAGACCTCCTGGAAATACCTGGTGCTGCAAGCTTTTACGTCTCCTGGGTAACTTTATCGTAGCTCTTAATACTCTCTATCTGTCTGGAGGAGATATAATTGAAGTATTGTACACGTACCCAGCTACTGTCAACACCCTTTGCTGCACTGATATTTTTCCATCCATTTTTTTTTTTTTTTTTTTTTTGCTGGAAGTTCCGTCAATACCCGCCAACCTTTAAGAGACATCATGCAGCCAGGGCTTTCTGCTTGTGGACACACCGTCCTGAATGCGCCTGATCTCGTCAGATCTCGGAAGCTAAACGGTGCAGGGCCTGGTCAGTACTTGGATGGGAGACCTCCTAGAAATACCAGGTGCTGCAAGCTTTTTACGTCTCCTGGGTAACTTCATCGTAGCTCTTAATACTCTCTTTCTGTCTCCAGGAGATATAATTGAAGAATTGTACACGTACCCGGCTACTTTCAACACCCTTTGCTGCACTGGTATATTTCCCTCTATTTTTCTTTTTTTTTTTTGCTGGCAGTTCCATCAATACCCGCCAGCCTTTAAGAGACATCATGCAGCCAGACATCTCGGCTTGCGGCCACACCGTCCTGAACGCGCCCGATCTTGTCAGATCTCGGAAGCTAAACGGGGCAGGACCTGGTCAGTACTTAAATGTGAGACCTCCTGGAAATACCAGGTGCTGCCAGCTTTTTACGTCTCCTGGGGAACTTCATCGTAGCTCTTAATACTCTCTATCTGTCCGGAGGAGATATAATTGAAGTATTGTACACGTACCCAGCTACTGTCAACACCCTTTGCTGCACTGATATTTTTCCATCCATTTTTCTTTTTTTTTTTTTTGTTTTTTTTTTTTTTTGCTGGACGTTCCGTCAATACCCGCCAGCCTTTAAGAGACATCATGCAACCAGGCCTCTCGGTTTGCGGACACACAGTCCTGAACGCGCCCGATCTCGGAAGATCTCAAAAACTAAATGGGGCAGGACCTGGTCAGTACTTGGATGGGAGATCTTCTGGAAATACCAGGTGCTGCCAGCTTTTTACGTCTCCTGGGGAACTTCATCGTAGCTCTTAATACTCTCTTTCTGTCTGGAGAATATATAATTGAAGAATTGTACACGTACCCGGCTACTTTCAACACCCTTTGCTGCACTGATATTTTTCCATCCATTTTTTTTTTTTTTTTTTGCTGGAAGTTCCGTCAATACCCGCCAACCTTTAAGAGACATCATGCAGCCAGGACTTTCGGCTTGCGGCCACACCATCCTGAACTCGCCCGATCTCGTCAGATCTTGGAAGCTAAACGGGGCAGGACCTGGTCAGTACATGAATGTGAGACCTCCTGGAAATACCTGGTGCTGCAAGCTTTCACGTCTCCTGGGTAACTTTATCGTAGCTCTTAATACTCTCTATCTGTCTGGAGGAGATATAATTGTAGTATTGTACACGTACCCAGCTACTGTCAACACCCTTTGCTGCACTGATATTTTTCCATCCATTTTTCTTTTTTTTTTTTTTTTTGCTGGAAGTTCCGTCAATACCCGCCAACCTTTAAGAGACATCATGCAGCCAGGCCTCTCGGCTTGCGGCCACACCGTCCTGAATGCGCCCGATCTCGTCAGATCTCGGAAGCTAAACGGCGCAGGGCCTGGTCAGTACTTGGATGGGAGACCTCCTAGAAATACCAGGTGCTGCAAGCCTTTTACGTCTCCTGGGTAACTTCATCGTAGCTCTTAATACTCTCTTTCTGTCTCCAGGAGATATAATTGAAGAATTGTACACGTACCCGGCTACTTTCAACACCCTTTCCTGCACTGATATTTTTCCCTCCATTTTTCTATTTTTTTTTTTTTTTTTTTTGCTGGAAATTCCGTCAATACCCGCCAGCCTTTAAGAGACATCATGCAGCCAGACATCTCGGCTTGCGGCCACACCGTCTTGAACGCGCCCGATCTCGTCAGATCTCGGAAGCTAAACGGGGCAGGACCTGGTCAGTACTTGAATGTGAGACCTCCTGGAAATACCTGGTGCTGCAAGCTTTTACGTCTCCTGGGTAACTTTATCGTAGCTCTTAATACTCTCTATCTGTCTGGAGGAGATATAATTGAAGAATTGTACATGTACCCGGCTACTTTCAACACCCTGTCCTGCACTGATATTTTTCCCTCCATTTTTCTATTTATTTCTTTTTTATTTTTTGCTGGAAGTTCCGTCAATACCCGCCAGCCTTTAAGAGACATCATGCAGCCCGGCCTCTTGGCTTGCGACCACACCGTCCTGAACACGCCCGATCTCGTCAGATCTCGGAAGCTAAACGGGGCAGGGCCTCGTCAGTACTTGGATGGGAGACCTCCTGGAAATACCTGGTGCTGCAAGCTTTTTACGTCTCCTGGGAAACTTCATCGTAGCTCTTAATACTCTCTATCTGTCTGGAGGAGATATAATTGAAGTATTGTACACGTACCCGGCTACTTTCAACAGCCTTTGCTGCACTGATATTTTTCCCTCCATTTTCCATTTTTTTTTTTTGCTGGAAGTTCCGTCAATACCCGCCAGCCTTTAAGAGACATCATGCAGCCAGGCCTCTTGGCTTGCGGCCACACCGTCCTGAACGCGCCCGATCTCATCAGATCTCGGAAGCTAACGGGGCAGGGCCTGGTCAGTACTTGGATGGGTGACCTCCTGGAAATACCAGGTGCTGCAAGCTTTTTACGTCTCCTGGGTAACTTCATCATAGCTCTTAATACTCTCTTTCAGTCTGTAGGAGATATTATTGAAGAATTGTACACGTACCCGGCTACTTTCAAAACCCGTTGCTGCACTGATATTTTTCCCTCCATTTTTCTTTTTTCTTTTTTTTTTTGCTGGAAGTTCCGTCAATACCCGCCAGCCTTAAAGAGACATCATGCAGCCGGGCCTCTCGGCTTTCGGCCACACCGTCCTGAATGCGCATGATATCGTCAGATCTCGGAAGCTAAACGGGGCAGGACCTGGTCTGTACTTGAATGTGAGACCTCCTGGAAATAACAGGTGCTGCAAGCTTTTACGTCTCCTGGGTAACTTTATCGTAGCTCTTAATACTCTCTTTCAGTCTGCCGGAGATATAATTGAAGAATTGTACACGTACCCGGCTACTTTCAACAGCCTTTGCTGCACTGATATTTTTCCTCCATTTTCCATTTTTTTTTTTTGCTGGAAGTTCTGTCAATACCCGCCAGCCTTTAAGAGACATCATGCAGCCAGGCCTCTTGGCTTGCGGCCACACCGTCCTGAACGCGCCCGATCTCATCAGATCTCGGAAGCTAACGGGGCAGGGCCTGGTCAGTACTTGGATGGGTGACCTCCTGGAAATACCAGGTGCTGCAAGCTTTTTACGTCTCCTGGGTAACTTCATCATAGCTCTTAATACTCTCTTTCAGTCTGTAGGAGATATTATTGAAGAATTGTACACGTACCCGGCTACTTTCAAAACCCTTTGCTGCACTGATATTTTTCCCTCCATTTTTCTTTTTTCTTTTTTTTTTTGCTGGAAGTTCCGTCAATACCCGCCAGCCTTAAAGAGACATCATGCAGCCGGGCCTCTCGGCTTTCGGCCACACCGTCCTGAATGCGCATGATATCGTCAGATCTCGGAAGCTAAACGGGGCAGGACCTGGTCTGTACTTGAATGTAAGACCTCCTGGAAATAACAGGTGCTGCAAGCTTTTACGTCTCCTGGGTAACTTTATCGTAGCTCTTAATACTCTCTTTCAGTCTGCAGGAGATATAATTGAAGAATTGTACACGTACCCGGCTACTTTCAACACCCTTTCCTGCACTGATATATTTCCCTCCATTTTTCTATTTTTTTTTTATTTTTTTTTATTTTTTTGCTGGACGTTCCGTCAATACCCGCCAGCCTTTAAGAGACATCATGCTACCAGGCCTCTCGGTTTGCGGACACACAGTCCTGAACGCGCCCGATCTCGGAAGATCTCAAAAACTAAATGGGGCAGGACCTGGTCAGTACTTGGATGGGAGATCTTCTGGAAATACCAGGTGCTGCCAGCTTTTTACGTCTCCTGGGGAACTTCATCATAGCTCTTAATACTCTCTTTCTGTCTGGAGAATATATAATTGAAGAATTGTACACGTACCCGGCTACTTTCAACACCCTTTGCTGCACTGGTATATTTCCCTCTATTTTTCTTTTTTTTTTTGGCTGGCAGTTCCGTCAATACCCGCCAGCCTTTAAGAGACATCATGCAGCCAGGCATTTCGGCTTGCGGCCACACCATCCTGAACGCGCCCGATCTCGTCAGATCTCGGAAGCTAAACGGGGCAGGACCTGGTCAGTACATGAATGTGAGACCTCCTGGAAATACCTCGTGCTGCAAGCTTTTACGTCTCCTGGGTAACTTTATCGTAGCTCTTAATACTCTCTATCTGTCTGGAGGAGATTTAATTGAAGTATTGTACACGTACCCAGCTACTGTCAACACCCTTTGCTGCACTGATATTTTTCCATCCATTTTTTTTTTTTTTTTTTGCTGGAAGTTCCGTCAATACCCGCCAACCTTTAAGAGACATCATGCAGCCAGGACTTTCGGCTTGCGGCCACACCATCCTGAACTCGCCCGATCTCGTCAGATCTTGGAAGCTAAACGGGGCAGGACCTGGTCAGTACATGAATGTGAGACCTCCTGGAAATACCTGGTGCTGCAAGCTTTCACGTCTCCTAGGTAACTTTATCGTAGCTCTTAATACTCTCTATCTGTCTGGAGGAGATATAATTGAAGTATTGTACACGTACCCAGCTACTGTCAACACCCTTTGCTGCACTGATTTTTTTCCATCCATTTTTCTTTTTTTTTTTTTTTTTGCTGGAAGTTCCGTCAATACCCGCCAACCTTTAAGAGACATCATGCAGCCAGGCCTCTTGGCTTGCGGCCACACCGTCCTGAATGCGCCCGATCTCGTCAGATCTCGGAAGCTAAACGGCGCAGGGCCTGGTCAGTACTTGGATGGGAGACCTCCTAGAAATACCAGGTGCTGCAAGCCTTTTACGTCTCCTGGGTAACTTCATCGTAGCTCTTAATACTCTCTTTCTGTCTCCAGGAGATATAATTGAAGAATTGTACACGTACCCGGCTACTTTCAACACCCTTTCCTGCACTGATATTTTTCCCTCCATTTTTCTATTTTTTTTTTTTTTTTTTTTGCTGGAAATTCCGTCAATACCCGCCAGCCTTTAAGAGACATCATGCAGCCAGACATCTCGGCTTGCGGCCACACCGTCCTGAACGTGCCCGATCTCGTCAGATCTCGGAAGCTAAACGGGGCAGGACCTGGTCAGTACTTGAATGTGAGACCTCCTGGAAATACCTGGTGCTGCAAGCTTTTACGTCTCCTGGGTAACTTTATCGTAGCTCTTAATACTCTCTATCTGTCTGGAGGAGATATAATTGAAGAATTGTACATGTACCCGGCTACTTTCAACACCCTGTCCTGCACTGATATTTTTCCCTCCATTTTTCTATTTATTTCTTTTTTTTTTTTTTGCTGGAAATTCCGTCAACACCCGCCAGCCTTTAAGAGACATCATGCAGCCAGACATCTCGGCTTGCGGCCACACCGTCCTGAACACGCCCGATCTCGTCAGATCTCGGAAGCTAAATGGGGCAGGACCTGGTCAGTACTTGAATGTGAGACCTCCTGGAAATACCTGGTGCTGCAAGCTTTTACGTCTCCTGGGTAACTTTATTGTAGCTCTTAATACTCTCTATCTGTCTGGAGGAGATATAATTGAAGGATTGTACACGTACCCGGCTACCTTCAACACGCTTTGCTGCACTGATATTTTTCCCTCCATTTTTCTTTTTTCTTTTGTTTTTTGCTGGAAGTTCCATCAATACCCTCCAGCCTTTAAGAGACATCATGCAGCCAGGCCTCTTGGCTTGAGGCCACACCGTCCTGAAGACGCAAGATCTCGTCAGATCTCGGAAGAAAAACTGGGCAGGGCCTGGTCAGTAATTGGATGGGTGACCTCCTGGAAATACCAGGTGCTGCAAGCCTTTTACATCTCCTGGGTAACTTCAGCGTAGCTCTTAATACTCTCATTCAGTCTGGAGGAGATATAATTGAAGAATTGTACATGTACCCGGCTACTTTCAACACCCTGTCCTGCACTGATATTTTTCCCTCCATTTTTCTATTTATTTATTTTTTATTTCTTGCTGGAAGTTCCGTCAATACCCGCCAGCCTTTAAGAGACATCATGCAGCCAGGCCTCTTGGCTTGCGGCCACACCGTCCTGAACACGCCCGATCTCGTCAGATCTCGGAAGCTAAACGGGGCAGTGCCTGGTCAGTACTTGGATGGAAGACCTCCTGGAAATACCTGGTGCTGCAAGCTTTTTACGTCTCCTGGGAAACTTCATCGTAGCTCTTAATACTCTCTATCTGTCTGGAGGAGATATAATTGAAGTATTGTACACGTACCCAGCTACTTTCAACAGCCTTTGCTGCACTGATATTTTTCCCTCCATTTTCCATTTTTTTTTTTTTTTTTTTTGCTGGAAGTTCCGTCAATACCCGCCAGCCTTTAAGAGACATCATGCAGCCAGGCCACTTGGCTTGCGCCCACACCGTCCTGAACGCGCCCGATCTCGTCAGATCTCGGAAGCTATCGGGGCAGGGCCTGGTCAGTACTTGGATGGGTGACCTCCTGGAAATACCAGGTGCTGCAAGCTTTTTACGTCTCCTGGGTAACTTCATCATAGCTCTTAATACTCTCTTTCAGTCTGTAGGAGATATTATTGAAGAATTGTACACGTACCCAGCTACTTTCAAAACCCTTTGCTGCACTGATATTTTTCCCTCCATTTTTCTTTTTTCTTTTTTTTCTTGCTGGAAGTTCCGTCAATACCCGCCAGCCTTAAAGAGACATCATGCAGCCGGGCCTCTCGGCTTTCGGCCACACCGTCCTGAACGCGCATGATATCGTCAGATCTCGGAAGCAAAACGGGGCAGGACCTGGTCAGTACTTGAATGTGAGACCTCCTGGAAATACCAGGTGCTGCAAGCTTTTACGTCTCCTGGGTAACTTTATCGTAGCTCTTAATACTCTCTTTCAGTCTGCAGGAGATATAATTGAAGAATTGTACACGTACCCGGCTACTTTCAACACCCTTTCCTGCACTGATATTTTTCCCTCCATTTTTCTATTTTTTTTTTTTTTTTTTTTTTGCTGGAAGTTCCGTCAATACCCGCCAACCTTTAAGGGACATCATGCAGGCAGGCCTTTCGGCTTGTGGCCACACCGTCCTGAATGCGCCCGATCTCGTCAGATCTTGGAAGTTAAACGGGGCAGGGCCTGGTCAGTACTTGGATGGGAGACCTCCTAGAAATACCAGGTGCTGCAAGCTTTTTACGTCTCCTGGGTAACTTCATCGTAGCTCTTAATACTCTCTTTCTGTCTCCAGGAGATATAATTGAAGAATTAAACACATACCCGGCTACTTTCAACACCCTTTCCTGCACTGATATTTTTCCCTCCATTTTTCTATTTTTTTTTTTTTTTTTTGCTGGAAATTCCGTCAATACCCGCCAGCCCTTAAGAGACATCATGCAGCCAGGCATCTCGGCTTGCGGCCACACCATCCTGAACGCGCCCGATCTCGTCAGATCTCGGAAGCTAAACGGGGCAGGACCTGGTCAGTACATGAATGTGAGACCTCCTGGAAATACCTGGTGCTGCAAGCTTTTATGTCTCCTGGGTAACTTTATCGTAGCTCTTAATACTCTATATCTGTCTGGAGGAGATATAATTGAAGTATTGTACACGTACCCAGCTACTGTCAACACCATTTGCTGCACTGATATTTTTCCATCCATTTTTCTTTTTTTTTTTTTTTTTTGCTGGAAGTTCCGTCAATACCCGCCAACCTTTAAGAGACATCATGCAGCCAGGCCTCTCGGCTTGCGGCCACACCGTCCTGAATGCGCCCGATCTCGTCAGATCTCGGAAGCGAAACGGGGCAGGGCCTGGTCAGTACTTGGATGGGAGACCTCCTAGAAATACCAGGTGCTGCAAGCTTTTTACGTCTCCTGGGTAACTTCATCGTAGCTCTTAATACTCTCTTTCTGTCTCCAGGAGATATAATTGAAGAATTGTACACGTACCCGGCTACTTTCAACACCCTTTGCTGCACTGGTATATTTCCCTCTATTTTTCTTTTTTTTTTTGCTGGCAGTTCCGTCAATACCCGCCAGCCTTTAAGAGACATCATGCAGCCAGGCATCTCGGCTTGCGGCCACACCATCCTGAACGCGCCCGATCTCGTCAGATCTCGGAAGCTAAACGGGGCAGGACCTGGTAAGTACATGAAAGTGAGACCTCCTGGAAATACCTAGTGCTGCAAGCTTTTACGTCTCATGGGTAACTTTATCGTAGCTCTTAATACTCTCTCTCTGTCTGGAGGAGATATAATTGAAGTATTGTACACGTATCCAGCTACTGTCAACACCCTTTGCTGCACTGATATTTTTCCATCCATTTTTCTTTTTTCTTTTTTTATTTTTATTTTTTGCTGGAAGTTCCGTCAATACCCGCCAACCTTTAAGAGACATCATGCAGCCAGGCCTTTCGGCTTGTGGCCACACCGTCCTGAATGCGCCCGATCTCGTCAGATCTCGGAAGCTAAACGGGGCAGGGCCTGGTCAGTACTTGGATGGGAGACCTCCTAGAAATACCAGGTGCTGCAAGCTTTTTACGTCTCCTGGGTAACTTCATCGTAGCTCTTAATACTCTCTTTCTGTCTCCAGGAGATATAATTGAAGAATTGTACACGTACCCGGCTACTTTCAACACCCTTTGCTGCACTGGTATATTTCCCTCTATTTTTCTTTTTTTTTTTTGCTGGCATTTCCGTCAATACCCACCAGCCTAAAGAGACATCATGCAGCCGGCCCTCTTGGCTTTCGGCCACACCGTCCTGAACGCGCACGATATCGTCAGATCTCTGAAGCTAAACGGGGCAGGGCCTGGTCAGTACTTAGATGGGAGACCTCCTGGAAATACCTGGTGCTGCAAGCTTTTTACGTCTCCTGTGAAACTTCATCGTAGCTCTTAATACTCTCTATCTGTCTGGAGCAGATATAATTGAAGTATTGTACACGTACCCGGCTACTTTCAACACCCTTTCCTGAACTGATATTTTTCCCTGCATTTTCCTTTTTTTTTTTGTTTTTTTTTTGCTGGAAGTTCCGTCAATACCCGCCAGCCTTTAAGAGACATCATGCAGCCAGGCCTCTTGGCTTGCGGCCACACCATCCTGAACGCGCCCGATCTCGTCAGATCTCGGAAGGTAAAAGGGGCAAGGCCTGGTCAGTACTTGGATGGGTGACCTCCAGGAAATACCTGGTGCTGCAAGCTTTTTTGTCTCCTGGGTAACTTCATCGTAGCTCTTAGTACTCTCTTTCTGTCTGGAGGAGATATAATTGAAGTATTGTACACGTACACGGCTACTTTCAACAGCCTTTGCTGCACTGATATTTTTCCTTCCATTTATCTTATTTTTTTTTTTTTTTTGCTGGAAGTTCCGTCAATACCCACCAGCCTTTAAGAGACATCATGCAGCCAGGCCTTTCGGCTTGTGGCCACACCGTCCTGAATGCGCCCGATCTCGTCAGATCTCGGAAGCTAAACGGGGCAGGGCCTGGTCAGTACTTGGATGGGAGACCTCCTAGAAATACCAGGTGCTGCAAGCTTTTTACGTCTCCTGGGTAACTTCATCGTAGCTCTTAATACTCTCTTTTTTTCTCCAGGAGATATAATTGAAGAATTGTACACGTACCCGGCTACTTTCAACACCCTTTGCTGCACTGGTATATTTCCCTCTATTTTTCTTTTTTTTTTTTGCTGGCAGTTCCGTCAATACCCGCCAGCCTTTAAGAGACGTCATGCAGCCAGGCATCTCGGCTTGCGGCCACACCATCCTGAACGCGCCCGATCTCGTCAGATCTCGGAAGCTAACGGGGCAGGGCCTGGTCAGTACTTGGATGGGAGACCTCCTAGAAATACCAGGTGCTGCAAGCTTTTTACATCTCCTGGGTAACTTCATCATAGCTCTTAATACTCTCTTTCAGTCTGTAGGAGATATTATTGAAGAATTGTACACGTACCCGGCTACTTTCAAAACCCTTTGCTGCACTGATATTTTTCCCTACATTTTTCTTTTTTCTTTTTTTTTTTTGCTGGAAGTTCCGTCAATACCCGCCAGCCTTAAAGAGACATCATGCAGCAGGGCCTCTCGGCTTGCGGCCACACCGTCCTGAATGCGCCCGATCTCGTCGGATCTCGGAAGCTAAACGGGGCAGGGCCTGGTCAGTACTTGGATGGGTGACCTCCTGGAAATGCCAGGTGCTGCAAGCTTTTTACGTCTCCTGGGTAACTTCATCGTAGCTCTTAATACTCTCTTTCTGTCTCCAGGAGATATAATTGAAGAATTGTACACGTACTAGGCTACTTTCAACACCCTTTGCTGCACTGATATTTTTCCCTCCATTTTTCTTTTTATTTTATTTTTTTTCTGGAAGTTCCGTCAATATCCGCCAGCCTTTAAGAGACATCATGCAGCCAGGCCTCCTGGCTTGTAGTCACACCGTCCTGAACGCGCCCGATCATATCAGATTTCGGAAGCTAAACGGGGCAGGGCCTGGTCAGTACTTGGATGTGTGACCTCCTGGAAATACCAGGTGCTGCAAGCTTTTTACGTCTCCTGGGTAACTTCATCGTAGCTCTTAAAACTCTCTTTCTGTCTCCAGGAGATATAATTGAAGTACTGTACACGTACCCAGCTACTGTCAACATCCTTTGCTGCACTGATATTTTTCCATCCATTTTTCTTTTTTTTTTTTTTTTTTTTTTTTGCTGGAAATTCCGTCATTACCCGCCATCCTTTAAGAGACATCATGCAGCCTGGTCTCTTGGCTTGCGGCCACACCGTCCTGAACGCGCCTGATCTCATCATATCTCGGAAGCTAAACGGGGCAGGGTCTGGCCAGTACTTGGTTGGGTGACCTCCTGGAAATACCAGGTGCTGCAAGCTTTTTACGTCTCCTGGGTAACTTCATCGTAGCTCTTAATACTCTCTTTCAGTCTGGAGGAGATATTATTGAAGAATTGTACACGTACACGGCTACTTTCAACAGCCTTTGCTGCACTGATATTTTTCCCTCCATTTTTCTTTTTTTTTTTTGCTGGAAGTTCGTCAATATCCGCCAACCTTTAAGAGACATCATGCAGCCAGGCCTCTCGGCTTGTGGCCACACCGTCCTGAATGCGCCCGATCTCGTAAGATCTCGGAAGGTAAAAGGGGCAGGGCCTGGTCAGTACTTGGATGGGTGACCTCCTGGAAATGCCTGGTGCTGCAAGCTTTTTTGTCTCCTGGGTAACTTCATCGTAGCTCTTAATACTCTCTTTCTGTCTGGAGGAGACATAATTGAAGTATTGTACACGTACCCAGCTACTGTCAACACCCTTTGCTGCACTGATATTTTTCCCTCCATTTTTCTTTTTATTTTATTTTTTTGCTGGAAGTTCCGTCAATATCCGCCAGCCTTTAAGAGACATCATGCAGCCAGGCCTCTTGGCTTGTAGTCACACCGTCCTGAACGCGCCCGATCATATCAGATTTCGGAAGCTAAACGGGGCAGGGCCTGGTCAGTACTTGGATGTGTGACCTCCTGGAAATACCAGGTGCTGCAAGCTTTTACGTCTCCTGGGTAACTTCATCGTAGCTCTTAAAACTCTCTTTCTGTCTCCAGGAGATATAATTGAAGAATTGTACACGTACCCGGCTACTTTCAACACCCTTTGCTGCACTGGTATATTTCCCTCTATTTTTCTTTTTTTTTTTTGCTGGCAGTTCCGTCAATACCCGCCAGCCTTTAAGAGACATCATGCAGCCAGGCATCTTGGCTTGCGGCCACACCATCCTGAACGCGCCCGATCTCGTCAGATCTCGGAAGCTAAACGGGGCAGGACCTGGTCAGTACATGAATGTGAGACCTCCTTGAAATACCTCGTGCTGCAAGCTTTTACGTCTCCTGGGTAACTTTATCGTAGCTCTTAATACTCTCTATCTGTCTGGAGGAGATATAATTGAAGAATTGTACATGTACCCGGCTACTTTCAACACCCTTTGCTGCACTGATATTTTTCCCTCCCTTTTTCTATTTTTTTTTTTTTTTTTTTTTGCTGGAAGTTCCGTCAATACTTGCCAGCCTTTAAGAGACATCATGCAGCCAGGTCTCTTGGCTTGCGGCCACACCGTCCTGAACGCGCCTGATCTCATCATATCTCGGAAGCTAAACGGGGCAGGGTCTGGCCAGTACTTGGTTGGGTGACCTCCTGGAAATACCAGGTGCTGCAAGCTTTTTACGTCTCCTGGTTAACTTCATCGTAGCTCTTAATACTCTCTTTCAGTCTGGAGGAGATATTATTGAAGAATTGTACACGTACCCGGCTACTTTCAACAGCCTTTGCTGCTCTGATATTTCTCCCTCCATTTTTCTTTTTTTTTTTTTTTTTTTTTGCTGGAAGTTCCGTCAATACCCACCAGCCTAAAGAGACATCATGCAGCAGGGCCTCTTGGCTTTCGGCCACACCGTCCTGAACGCGCCCGATATCGTCAGATCTCGGAAGGTAAAAGGGGCAGGGCCTGGTTAGTACTTGGATGGGTGACCTCCTGGAAATACCTGGTGCTGCAAGCTTTTTTGTCTCCTGGGTAACTTCATCGTAGCTCTTTGTACTCTCTTTCTGTCTGGAGGAGATATAATTGAAGTATTGTACACGTACACGGCTACTTTCAACAGCCTTTGCTGCACTGATATTTTTCCCTCCATTTTTCTTTTTCTTTTTTTTTTTTTTTTTTTTTGCTGGAAGTTCGTCAATATCCGCCAACCTTTAAGAGACATCATGCAGCCAGGCCTCTCGGCTTGCAGCCAAACCGTCCTGAACGCCCCCGATCTCATCAGATCTTGGAATTTAAACGGGGCAGGGCCTGGTCAGTACTTGGATGGGTGACCTCCTGGAAATGCCAGGTGCTGCAAGCTTTTTACGTCTCCTGGGTAACTTCATCGTAGCTCTTAATACTCTCTTTCTGTCTGGAGGAGATATAATTGAAGAATTGTACACGTACCCGGCTACTTTCAAAACCCATTACTGCACTGATATTTTTCCCTCCATTTTTCTTTTTCTTTTTTTTTTTTTTTTTTTTTGCTGGAAGTTCCGTCAATACCCGCCAGCCATTAAGAGACATCATGCAGCCAGGCGTCTCGGCTTGCGGCCACACCATCCTGAACGCGCCCGATCTCGTCAGATCTCGGAAGCTAAACGGGGCAGGACCTGGTCAGTACTTGAATGTGAGACCTCCTGGAAATACCTGGTGCTGCAAGCTTTTACGTCTCCTGGGTAACTTCATCGTAGCTCTTAATACTCTCTTTCTGT
This sequence comes from Amia ocellicauda, assembly GCF_036373705.1. NCBI lineage: Eukaryota > Metazoa > Chordata > Actinopteri > Amiiformes > Amiidae > Amia > Amia ocellicauda. Next base: position 334,298 of record NW_027102982.1, read on the forward strand.
CTGGAGGAGATATAATTCAAGTATTGTACATGTACCCGGCTACTTTCAACACCCTTTGCTGCACTGGTATTTCTCCCTCCATTTCTATTTTTTTTTATTGCTGGCAGTTCCGTCAATACCCGCCAGCCTTTAAGAGACATCATGCAGCCAGGCATCTCGGCTTGCGGCCACACCGTCCTGAACGCGTCCGATCTCGTAAGATCTCGGAAACTGAGTGGGGCAGGACCTGGTCAGTACTTGGATGGGAGACCTCCTGGAAATACCAGGTGCTGCAAGCTTCTTACGTCTGCTGGGTAAGTTCATCGTAGCTCTTAATACTCTCTTTCTGTCTGGAGGAGATATAATTGAAGTATTGTACACGTTCCCGGCTACTTTCAACACCCATTGCTGCACTGATATTTTTCCCTCCATTTTTCTATTTTTTTTTTATTTTTTTTTCTTGGATGTTCCGTCAATACCCGCCAGCCTTTTAGAGACATCATGCAGCCAGGCCTCTAGGTTTGCGGCCACACCGTCCTGAACGCGCCCGATCTCATCAGATCTCGGAAGCTAAACGGGGCAAGACCTGGTCAGTACTTGAATGTGAGACCTCCTGGAAATACCTGGTGCTGCAAGCTTTTACGTCTCCTGGGTAACTTTATCGTAGCTCTTAATACTCTCTTTCTGTCTGGAGGAGATATAATTGAAGTATTGTACACGTACCCAGCTACTGTCAACACCCTTTGCTGCACTGATATTTTTCCATCAATTTTTTTATTTTTATTATTATTTATTTTTTCTGCTGGAAGTTCCGTCAATACCCGCCAACCTTTAAGAGACATCATGCAGCCAGGCGTCTTGGCTTGCGGCCACACCGTCCTGAACGCGCCCCATCTCGTCAGCTCTCGGAAGCTAAACTGGGCAGGGCCTGGTCATTACTTGAATGTGAGACCTTCTGGAAATTCCAGGCGCTGCAAGCTTTTTTCGTCACCTGGGGAACTTCGTCGTAGCTTTTAATACTCTCTTTCTGTCTGGAGGAGATTTAATTGAAGAATTGCACACGTACCTGGCTACTTTCAACACCCTTTGCGGCACTAATTTTTTTCCCTCCATTTTTCTTTTTTTCTTTTTTTTTTTTTATTTGCTGGAAGTTCCGTCAATACCCGCCAGCCTTTAAGAGACATCATGCAGCCAGGTCTCTCGGCTTGCGGCCACACCATCCTGAATGCGCCCGATCTCGTCAGATCTCGGAAGCTAGACGGGGCAGGGCCTGGTCAGTACTTGGATGGGAGACCTCCTAGAAATACCAGGTGCTGCAAGCTTTTTACGTCTCCTGGGTAACTTCATCGTAGCTCTTAATACTCTCTTTCTGTCTGCAGGAGATATAATTGAAGAATTGTACACGTACCCGGCTACTTTCAACACCCTTTGCTGCACTGGTATTTCTCCCTCCATTTCTCTTTTTTTTTTTTGCTGGATGTTCCGTCAAAACCCGCCAACCATTAAGAGACATCATGCAGCCCGGCCTCTTGGCTTGCAGCCACACCGTCCTGAACGCCCCCGATCTCATCAGATCTTGGAATTTAAACGGGGCAGGGCCTGGTCAGTACTTGGATGGGTGACCTCCTGGAAATGCCAGGTGCTGCAAGCTTTTTACGTCTCCTGGGTAACTTCATCGTAGCTCTTAATACTCTCTTTCTGTCTGGAGGAGATATAATTGAAGAATTGTACACGTACCCGGCTACTTTCAAAACCCATTACTGCACTGATATTTTTCCCTCCATTTTTCTATTTCTTTTTTTTTTTTTTTTTTTTGCTGGAAGTTCCGTCAATACCCGCCAGCCATTAAGAGACATCATGCAGCCAGGCCTCTCGGCTTGCGGCCACACCGTCCTGAACGCGCCCGATCTCGTCAGATCTCGGAAGCTAAACGGGGCAGGACCTGGTCAGTACTTGAATGTGAGACCTCCTGGAAATACCTGGTGCTGCAAGCTTTTACGTCTCCTGGGTAACTTCATCGTAGCTCTTAATACTCTCTTTCTGTCTGGAGGAGATATAATTGAAGTATTGTACATGTACCCGGCTACTTTCAACACCCATTGCTGCACTGATATTTTTCCCTCCATTTTTCTATTTTTTTTTTTTTTTTTTTCTTTGATGTTCCGTCAATACCCGCCAGCCTTTTAGAGACATCATGCAGCCAGGCCTTTAGGTTTGCGGCCACACCGTCCTGAACGCGCCCGATCTCATCAGATCTCGGAAGCTAAACGGGGCAAGACCTGGTCAGTACTTGAATGTGAGACCTCCTGGAAATACCTGGTGCTGCAAGCTTTTACGTCTCCTGGGTAACTTTATCGAAGCTCTTAATACTCTCTTTCTGTCTGGAGGAGATATAATTGAAGTATTGTACACGTACCCAGCTACTGTCAACACCCTTTGCTGCACTGATATTTTTCCATCAATTTTTTTATTTTTATTATTATTTATTTTTTCTGCTGGAAGTTCCGTCAATACCCGCCAACCTTTAAGGGACATCATGCAGCCAGGCGTCTTGGCTTGCGGCCACACCGTCCTAAACGCCCCCAATCTCGTCAGATCTCGGAAGCTAAACGGGGCAGGGCCTGGTCAGTACTTGGATTGTTGACCTCCTGGAAATACCAGGTGCTGCAAGCTTTTTACGTCTCCTGGGTAACTTCATCGTAGCTCTTAATACTCTCTTTCAGTCGGGAGGAGATTTAATTGAAGAATTGTACACGTACCCGGCTACTTTCAACACCCTTTACTGCACAAATATTTTTCCCTCCATTTTTCTTTTTTCTTTTTTTTTTTGCTGGAAGTTCCGTCAATACCCTCCAGCCTTTAAGAGACATCATGCAGCCAGGCGTCTCGGCTTGTGGCCACACCGTCCTGAATGCGCCCGATCTCGTCAGATCTCGGAAGCTAAACGGGGCAGGGCCTGGTCAGTATTTAGATGGGAGACCTCCTGGAAATACCAGGTGCTGCAAGCTTTTTACTTCTCCTGGGAAACTTTATCGTAGCTCTTAATACTCTCTTTCTGTCTGGAGGAGATATAATTGAAGTATTGTACACGTACCCGGCAACTTTCAACACCCTTTGCTGCACTGATATTTTTGCCTCCATTTTTCTTTTTCTTTTTTTTTTTTCTGCTGGAAGTTCCGTCAATACCCGCCAACCTTTAAGAGACATCATGCAGCCAGGCGTCTCGGCTTGTGGCCACACCGTCCTGAATGCGACCGATCTCGTCAGATCTCGGAAGCTAAACGGGGCAGTGCCTGGTCTGTACTTGGATGGGTGACCTCCTGGAAATACCAGGTGCTGCAAGCTTTTTACTTCTCCTGGGTAACTTTATCGTAGCTCTTAATAGTCTCTTTCTGTCTGGAGGAGATATAATTGAAGTATTGTACACGTAACCGGCAACTTTCAACACCCTTTGCTGCACTGATATTTTTGCCTCCGTTTTTCTTTTTTTTTTTTTTTTGCTGGAAATTCCGTCAATACCCGCCAGCCTTTAAGAGACATCATGCAACCAGGCATCTCGGCTTGCTGCCACACCATCTTGAACGCGCCCGATCTCGTCAGATCTCGGAAGCTAAACGGGGCAGGACCTGGTCAGTACTTGAATGTGAGACCTCCTGGAAATACCTGGTGCTGCAAGCTTTTACGTCTCCTGGGTAACTTTATCGTAGCTCTTAATACTCTCTTTCAGTCTGGAGGAGATATAATTGAAGAATTGTACACGTACCCGGCTACTTTCAACACCCTTTCCTGCACTGATATTTTTCCCTCCATTTTTCTATTTTTTTATTTTTTTTTTATGCTGGAAATTCCGTCAATACCCGCCAGCCTTTAAGAGACATCATGCAGCCAGGCGTCTCGGCTTGTGGCCACACCGTCCTGAACGCGCCCGATCTCGTCAGATCTCGGAAACTAAACGGGGCAGGACCTGGTCAGTACTTGGATGGGAGACCTCCTGGAAGTACCAGGTGCTGCAAGCTTTTTACGTCACCTGGGGAACTTCGTCGTAGCTTTTAATACTCTCTTTCTGTCTGGAGGAGATATAATTGAAGAATTGTACACGTACCCGGCTACTTTCAACACCCTTTGCTGCACTGATATTTTTCCCGCCATTTTTATTTTTATTTTTTATTTTTTCTGGAAGTTCCATCAATATCCGCCAGCCTTTAAGAGACATCATGCAACCAGGCATCTCGGCTTGCGGACACACAGACCTGAACGCGCCCGATCTCGTCAGATCTCGGAAACGAAACGGGGCAGGACCTGGTCAGTACTTGGATGGGAGATCTCCTGGAAATACCAGGTGCTGCCAGCTTTTTACGTCTGCTGGGTAACTTTATCGTAGCTCTTGATACTCTCTTTCAGTCAGGAGGAGATATATTTGAAGTATTGTATACGTACCTGGCTACTTTCAACATCCTTTGCTGCACTGATATTTTTCCCTCCGTTTTCTTTTTTTTTTTTTTTGCTGGAAGTTCCGTCAATACCCGCCAACCATTAAGAGACATCATGCAGCCAGGCCTCTCGGCTTGTGTCCACACCGTCCTGAACGCGCTCGATCTCGTCAGATCGCGTAAGCTGAACGGGGCAGGTCCTGGTCAGTACTTGGATGGGTGACCTCCTGGAAATACCAGGTGCTGCAAGCTTTATACGTCTCTTGGGTAACTTCATCGTAGCTCGTAATACTCTCTTTCAGTCTGGAGGAGATATAATTGAAGAATTGTACACGTACCCGGCTACTTTCAACACTCTTTGCTGCACTGATATTTTTCCCTCCATTTTTCTTTTTTCTTTTTTTTTTTGCCGGAAGTTCCGTCAATACCCTCCAGCCTTTAAGAGACATCATGCAGCCAGCTCTCTAGGCTTGCGGCCACACTGACCTGAACGTGCCCGATCTTGTCAGATCTCGGAAGCTAAACGGGGCAGGGCCTGGTCAATACTTGGATGGGAGACCTCCTGGAAATACCTGGTGCTGCAAGCTTTTTAGTCTCCTGAGTAACTTCATTGTAGCTGTTAATACTCTCTTTCTGTCTGGAGGTGTTATAATTGAGGATTTGTACACGTACCCGGCTACTTTCAACACCATTTGCTGCACTGGTATTTTTCCCTCCATTTTTCTTTTTTTTGCTGGAAGTTCCGTCAATACCCGCCAGCCTTTAAGAGACATCATGCAGCCAGGCTTTTTGGCTTGCGGCCACACCGTCCTGAACGCGCCCGATCTTGTCAGATCTAGGAAGCAAAACGTGGCAGGACCTGGTCAGTATTTGGATTGGTGACCTCCTGGAAAAACTAGGTACTGCAAGCTTTTTACGTCTCCTGGGTAACTTCATCGTAGCTCTTAATACTCTCTTTCTGTCAGGAGAAGATACAATTGAAGAAATGTACACGTACCCGGCAACTTTCAACACCCTTTGCTGCACTGATATTTTTCCCTCCATTTTTCTTTTTTCTTTTTTTTTTTGCTGGAAGGTCCGTCAAAACCCGCCCGCCTTTAAGAGACATCATGCTGCCAGGCCTCTCGGCTTGCGGCCACGCCGTCCTGAACGCGACCGATCTCATCAGATCTCGGAAGCTAAACAGGGCAGGGCCTGGTCAGTACTTGGATGGGTGACCTCCTGGAAATACCAGGTGCTGCAAGCTTTATAAGTCTCCTGGGTAACATCATCGTAGATCTTAATACTCTTTCTGTCTGGAGGAGATATAATTGAAGAAATGTACACGTACCCGGCTACTTTCAACACCCTTTGCTGAACTGATATTTTTCCCTCCATTTTTCTTTTTTTATTTGCTGGAAGTTCCGTCAACACCCGTCAGCCTTTAAGAGACATCATGCAGCCAGGCCTCTCGGCTTGCGGCTACACCGTCCTGGACGCACCCCGTCTCGTCAGATCTCGGAAGCTAAACGGGGCATGGCCTGGTCAGTACTTGGATGGGAGATCTCCTAGAAATACCAGGTGCTGCAAGCTTTTTACGTCTCCAGGGTAACTTCATCGTAGCTCTTAATACTCTCTTTCTGTCTGGAGGAGATATAATTGAAGAATTGTACACGTTCCCGGCTACTTTCAACACCCTTTCCTGCACTGTTATTTTTCCCTCCATTTTTTTATTTTTTTATTTTTTATTTTTTGCTGGAAATTCCGTCAATACCCGCCAGCCTTTAAGAGACATCATGCAGCCAGGCATCTCGGCTTGCGGCCACACCGTCCTGAACGTGCCCGATCTCGTCAGACCTTGGAAACTAAACGGGCCAGGGCCTGGTTAGTACTTGGATGGGTGACCTCCAGGAAATACCAGGTGATGCAAGCTTTTTACATCTCCTGGGTAACTTCATCGTAGCTCTTAATACTCTTTATCTGTCTGGAGGAGATATAATTGAAGTATTGTACACTTTGTCTTAGGGACAGTCTGGCTAGCAGTGACTGAGTGGTTGACAGACGACAAGCAACGGAATGTACGTGCTCTGTGATGTCATAGCAGTCAGCTGAGAGAGGCTCGTGATGTCATCGCTGAGCTGTCTGTCTGTCTGTCTGTCTGTCTGTCTGTCTCTCTCTCTCTCTTTCTCTCTCTCTCTCTCTCTCTCTCTCTTCCTCTCAATTCAATTCATTTGTATTGTCAAAGCAATTGGACATACATACATACATATATACACTCACCTAAAGGATTATTAGGAACACCTGTTCAATTTCTCATTAATGCAATTATCTAACCAACCAATCACATGGCAGTTGCTTCAATGCATTTAGGGGTGTGGTCCTGGTCAAGACAATCTCCTGAACTCCAAACTCAATGTCTGAATGGGAAAGAAAGGTGATTTAAGCAATTTTGAGCGTGGCATGGTTGTTGGTGCCAGACGGGCCGGTCTGAGTATTTCACAATCTGCTCAGTTACTGGGATTTTCACGCACAACTATTTCTAGGGTTTACAAAGAATGGTGTGAAAAGGGAAAAACATCCAGTATGCGGCAGTCCTGTGGGCGAAAATGCCTTGTTGATGCTCGAGGTCAGAGGAGAATGGGCCGACTGATTCAAGCTGATAGAAGAGCAACTTTGACTGAAATAACCACTCGTTACAACCGAGGTATGCAGCAAAGCATTTGTGAAGCCACAACACGTACAACCTTGAGGCGGATGGGCTACAACAGCAGAAGACCCCACCGGGTACCACTCATCTCCACTACAAATAGGAAAAAGAGGCTACAATTTGCACAAGCTCACCAAAATCGGACAGTTGAAGACTAGAAAAATGTTGCCTGGTCTGATGAGTCTCGATTTCTGTTGAGACATTCAGATGGTAGAGTCAGAATTTGGCGTAAACAGAATGAGAACATGGATCCATCATGCCTTGTTACCACTGTGCAGGCTGGTGGTGGTGGTGTAATGGTGTGGGGGATGTTTTCTTGGCACACTTTAGGCCCCTTAGTGCCAATTGGGCATCGTTTAAATGCCACGGCCTACCTGAGCATTGTTTCTGACCATGTCCATCCCTTTATGACCACCATGTACCCATCCTCTGACGGCTACTTCCAGCAGGATAATGCACCATGTCACAAAGGTCCAATCATTTCAAATTGGTTTCTTGAACATGACAATGAGTTCACTGTACTAAACTGGCCCCCACAGTCACCAGATCTCAACCCAATAGAGCATCTTTGGGATGTGGTGGAACGGGAGCTTCGTGCCCTGGATGTGCATCCCACAAATCTCCATCAACTGCAAGATGCTATCCTATCAATATGGGCCAACATTTCTAAAGAATGCTTTCAGCACCTTGTTGAATCAATGCCACGTAGAATTAAGGCAGTTCTGAAGGCAAAAGGGGGTCAAACACAATATTAGTATGGTGTTCCTAATAATCCTTTAGGTGAGTGTATATATATATATATATATATATATATATACATACATACATACATCCATACATGCTAGAAAGTCATTACAATGTTATCTTAAAGGCTAACTAAGCAGAACATATATCATTATAGAACAGAGTTCATAGGTCAACACATGGTTTTAGGGAACAGGCACGTAGGTCATACCGTTTGACATTGTCTCCAAGGTTCTCATCGTAAATAACAAACAGAAATCAAACTATCTTCTGGGCTGACCTTCTAGCTTGACCGTATCTTTCTTAAGTATACAAGAGAGAAAAACAGGTGTAAGAAAATAATTTCTAATTTTCCTTCTACACATATATACATACATACATACATATGTAGCGTTATGTTGGGTGTATTTGGATAAGAGCATTTGGGCTCTGAGCTGAAGCACTGATCTAAAGAAGACCTCTCCCCCCCCAAAGTTATCACATTTTCCTTAGCTCATCAGCTTGGAACTGGTTTGCATCAAAGTGACAGTTTTGGGGAGGATGGCACCGAGAAGAGGCCAAATAGTTTGGAATTCTGCTATGAGATGTCTGGAAAAAGGGGCCTGTAGGTGATAAAAACTCTTTGAAGTGGATGAGAGCCGAAATCCCGACATAGAGCTACGAACCCAGGCCAACCGGCATTTCCAAAAGATGGCATGGATTGACATCAGTCATAAATAAAGCCTCCCTCCAATAGGACACTGGGGGCTGAAACCGAAATCCAATCTCAAGAACTCAGGGACCAATCACCTACTGATCTGACAGACTATAAGGAACAGCGGACAGTCTTTCTCTCTCTCTCTCTCTCACCTGAACCAGAAACTCGCTGCCACAGCTCAACCTGTAGCTCTGTTGCCAGAACCGGAATCAGAAACCAACCAAGTCTTTGCCGGCAACAGAAGAGTTAAACTGGGAGAAGGAGATTGAGCGAAGAATTATTTTAAAGGACTTTATTAAATAAATAACTTCACAGACCCACCTGATCAGTGGAGTTTTACAGCTGGACAATTGACTAAGTCGACTGAATACAAAAGTGTCAGTCACTTAAATAGCTATTTGAGTCTTAAGAAACTTGACCCTTGGAACAAACAGGGCCCTGCTTTCCTCAAAGACTTCGTCTTCAAGTAACTACGGTGGAACCATGCTTACAAAGAAGATTTTGTGCACAACCTTGGAGCCTTCAAACCAATGGAAAATCTGTTTGGAAAAGACTCTACATTCGCGAAACCCCAACTTCCAGGTGCATCGACTGAGTGGAAGTTCTTGGACAAAGCCGAACCGGACTGCCTTTGTTCCAAACCACACGGACCTCGTGCCGTGTGCTGTTATCTGAGCCCGAAGCCAGAGAGGCCTCTCTGCGACGAAGTTCACATAAGTTTAACAGTTTGGAGTTTGTGATTCATGACATTTGAGAAATCAATTAGAAATGTTAATCTGTGATTCATAACTCTAGAATGTGTAATATCATTTAGTTTTCTTAAATATAAATGTGAGTTGCATTCAACTGTTTTGTTGATAATTTTAGAAATAAAATCTGTCAACGCCGAGAAATATCTTCTCATTCCTGTTTAACTGTTTAGTCTGAAATTGACACAAGTTAATAGACATTAGATTATTGGTGGCCCTGCCTATCCTTAATCATTGAATAATAATCAGTTAAGGGAAATTGTGGTAACAAATAGGATCTTTCTCGGCACCTAAACGTAAATGAGACTGATATATATATAACGAGAAGTTACCTGACATAAATACTAACCTGCGTAGTTATTTAATGTCTGACTAATAATACTAACGAGAGACTCACCTTCGTCTTACTAACCGGTATTGTAGTCAATGTGTTTATAACCTTTTTTGTTTAACGATTTGTTAAACGGAATGTACGTGCTCTGTGATGTCATAGCAGTAAGCTGAGAGAGGCTCGTCATGTCATCGCTGAGCTGGCTGGCTGGCTCTCTGTGTGTGTGTGTGTGTGTGTGTGTGTGTGTCTCTCTGTCTGTCTGTCTGTCTGTCTGTCTCTCTCTCTCTTACTCTCTCTCTCTCCCTCTCAATTCAATTCATTTGTATTGTCAAAGCAATTGGACATGCATACATACATACATACATATATATGGAAAATAAACAATATGTGTACATCTCTTTCTGCATTAGTGGTGCCCTCACAGATGTGCAAGTTACATGACAGACAGACAGACAGACACACACACACTTTCACACACAGACAGACAGACACAGACACACACAGACACACACACACATACTTTGACAGACAGACAGACAGACACACGCATATTATGGGTCTTTGTTGGGTAGTGAAATGGGTAGCATCAGTCGCAGTGTGGGTAATGTCAGGGAGCCAATCATAGTCCCCGTTATTTGCATATCGTGGCGCAAAGCATTCTGGGAAACGCAACTAAACACGTTTAGTCATGTATTTGTCCATAGTTTACACATGAGATGAAAGAGACAGTATGACGTGTTGATCACCTGGGATTCCTCATGTGTATGTGAGGGGCAGAGGAACCGGATCCCAAGTGTGCGTCCCAGGTGCTATAGGTTTCAAAGCATGCAGGGGAATAGGCACCCCACCCTGACTTAAAGAAGACTGGATAGGGAGATATAAATAGCAATGGGGAGACTCTTGTACTTGGTGTGGCTCTATCCATATAGTGGGGCCAGCAGGTGCAGCAATAGAAGCTCAGCCTGGGGAGACTGGATTTAGCATTTCCTCTCCATTTTGATAACTATCCATAATCATTTCTGCAAAATACTTCTATGATACCTATGTATGTTTTTTACTTGTACTATATTATACTATCAAGTATCAGTGTACACATACAATGTGACCTGTTACATTAATACAGAGGCCACGGAAGGCCAGATCACTAATAGCCACTGTCCCCTGATATTACACTTTTTTACAATCACTTTGGCACTCATTTCAGAACCTTGATGTCATTTTTCAAAACTCTAGACACTAAACTCACACCCGATGATCAAAATGCACATTTTTCAAAACTCTAACACTTTTTTACAATTGCTTGGATACAATACACATCAACCTCAGATCATTTGTTCATTGAACTAAAATGACACAACTTAACATCAAAGTATTACCATTTCAAAATGCAATTCACACATTACATCTGAGATCACTGTCTATTCATTTCATTACAAAGATCTAACTATCAATTGATACAGCTGCTCAAAATGATAAGTGACTGTTGCATTACTCTTAATGCATAATTTTATGGAAACTGACAAACAATATTCCATGTTTCGATCATGAAAGTTTCAGGATAATGAGATCCATTGACATCAATAAACGAGGAGCATGAACCAGTTGGACTACATTATCTATGGATGTAATATTTCATCATCATTCATCATCATGTAGCACTTTTCCACACCATGTTTGCAGTGTGGAAGGAAAGTTAGAAATTTTTTCTCTAATACCTGTTTTTCTCTCTTGTATACTTAAGAAAGATAAGGTCAAGCTAGAAGGTCAGGCCAGAAGGTAGTTTGATTTCTGTTTGTTATTTACGATGAGAATCTTGGAGACAATGTCAAACAGTATGATTGAAGTGCCTGCTCCCTAATCCATGTGTTGATCTATGAACTCTGTCCTATAATGATATAAATTCTGCTTAGCTAACTTTTAAGATAACATAGTAATGACTTTCTGATTATAACCAGCTCTTTGATTTTTGTGTATAAAAGCTCTGACTGTTAAAATGAAGGCAGAGCGACTTTGGGATCTACTTGAGTCACTGTTCCTCTCCACGCTGCGTGTATTAAAGGCATTGCAACTAACGCTCCAACCTGGTTGAAGATGATTGTTCTTCCACATCAGATTTGACATTACTGTATGTATGCAGGCCCTTGTAATTGCTTTTCCAATACTGCCAACTGGTTATTGATGATTGATTTCACATTGTGGTACGAGTATCGAGTGAAATGAGTGCTATCCACCCCAGCAACACAGTGATAACATGGAGCCGGCAAGTCATCCAGGTCACAATAGAGGTCAAGCAGTGGGAGGAGGAAGACGTGGTGGTCAAAGGAATGGAAGGGGACATGCACCCCTTCTGAGAGGTGGTCGTGGGCCTCGTCATAGAGGAGGGCTTAGGCCTCACCAGAGAGGCAGCCATGGGCCTCATTTGAGAGGTGTTGGGGGAACGTGGTAGAGGACAAGGCCACGGACCAGACAGCGGCAGCAACAGCAAATAGTGTCCAGTGAAATCCGAGAAATAGTTGTAGAGCATGTTGTAAATCATGGCATGACCATGACTGAGGCAGCTACAATGATTCAATCAAACCTCAGAATCAACTCAGGATCAACTGTGGCCTCAATCATCAGAAATTTCCGTACTGAGAAGCGGCAAGTCTTCAGCATGCACTAAACATTAGGCTACTCTCAATTGTCAAATGACTGTATACTGCATACCAATGTGTAGCACAGAGTATAGTGTGCCTTTTGAAAGAAATGCAGACAGAGTGAAGCAGCTGATGACTGAGTATGTTCAGGTATGTTCAGTTTCAAGATGCCTCTTGTGAAAAATGGTTGTGAGAACCTGAACCTGAACACAGGGCTGATGGAAATTCAGAAGTACAGTAATCAATCCTTTGTTTTACACTAAGCCAGGTGAGGAACACTGCAGTTGACATTTTACTGTAGTTTTGTTCTTTTTTGTAGCTAATTATTGTTGCATGGCTTCAAAGAAACCTATGGTGTGATTTGATTGTATTGCATCAATACATTTCAGATTTTGTTCAATGATTCCACTGTGTCTGTAGTATTCTCTCTACTAGTCCTTTTACAGTGATGTATTTATGTGTAGTACCATAATGAAACATGTATCACATATTTTGTACTACAATATTTAATGATTGTACGAACAACTACACAGTGAAACTATCGGTATCTTCTGTGTGGGTGATCTAAATAAATGTTACTATGGTATTTCATGATAAATGAATTATTTGAACCAACAAGTCTGCAAGTGCAAGGTTTCTTTAAAGATATGAATGCACAATGCAATGTTTTGAACATTGGACAGCCTGTGTTACAAGTGATGACCGTTTTGAGTTTTGTGTCTAGAGTTTTGAAAAATGACATCAAGGTTCTGAAATTAGTGACAAAGTGATTGTAAAAAACTGTATATTCATCCTATTTAATGTGCTCTTTTAAAATGTACTTTTCTTTTTTATGTTGCCATTTCTGTTCTACCAATGTTTCAGTTGTTAGCCAAAGATTGACAGAGTACATCTCATACACACAGGCCAGACAGCAAGGATTTCTTTTTGAAATTCAATTACAAATGCTGCATGAACTCATCAATACGATTAGAGCTCCTGAAAGCAATATAACTAACTCACTCTACAGCATCTCATTAGCAGTGAAAAGAAACCAAGAAAGTTGGGACAGTCGACTGTTTACCACTATGTAACATCACCTTTTCTTTTAATAACACTTATTAAGCACTTGGGCACTGAAGACACCACTTGGTTAAGTTTAGCAAGTGGGATTTCCCCCCATTCATCCATTATGCATTTCCTCAGCTGCGCAACTGCACAGGGCCTTCGTTGTCTTAATTTGCACTTCATAGTGCGCCACACATTCTCAATTCGGAGACAGGTCAGGACTGCAGGCAGGCCATGCTAGCACCCGCACTCTCTGCCTACGCAACCATGCGCTTGTAATCTGGGCAGAATGTGGTTTGGCGTTATCCTGCTGAAAAATGCAGGGACGTCCCTGGAAAAGACGATGTCTGGATGGCAGCATATGTTGCTCCAAAATGTGTACATCTCTTTCTGCAAAAATGGTGCCCTCACAGATGTGCGAGTTACATGACAGACAGACACTCATACACACTGTCACACCCACACACACACACACACACTTTCACAGACAGACACACGCACACACACTCACTTTCACACAGAGACAGACACACAAACACAGAGACAGACACACACACACTCACTTTCACACAGAGACACACAAACACATACACTTTCACACAGACACACACACACATACATACATACATACATACATACATACATATATAAGGAAAAGAAACAATACATTTAAAAATCACAAAAAGATGTAATAAAGTACAGAAAATCTAAATGTAATAAAATGTGATCTTTAATACACACAAATATGTATGGCTGGTCGGATGCGTCTTGGACTCGGGTTCCTCTTCATTACGTATAATGCTTTTGCCTTTTGCTATAGCTTTCCGTGGAGGGGATCGTGGGTGAGTTTGTACCATTCTTGGGAGGCTCTGCCTTGTTGGGGCGGAGCTGTGATCCAGGTGAACAGCAGATCGGACATAGGTGGGCATGTGGGCGGAGGAGGAAGGCCGGTCAAGCAAATAAGCTTGCTAAGGTACGCAGCAGCAGCAAGCAGCCCCACCATCCAGTCAGCCAGCCAGTCTGGCTGGCAGTGACTGAGTGGTTGACAGACGGCAAGCAACGGAATGTACGTGCTCTGTGATGTCATAGGAGTCACCTGAGAGAGATGTTTGTGATGTCATCGCTGAGCTGGCTGGCTCTGTGTGTCTTGCTGGCTGTGTGTGTGTGTGTGAGAGAGAGAGAGACTTTTTGACTTTTATCAGACTTCATTGCCTGTTTGCAACACGCAATAATTCATACAAAAGAAAATAAATAAATAAATAAAAAATAGTGTTCCCCTTTGTTTGTCTCCCCCCAACAAGCATTAACTCCGCCACTGATCTGTACACTTTTAAAGAAAGCAACCCAATACACACAACAAAACAACCATCAAATACTAAACCCTATAAATGAATTACATAATAAAAACCAACTCCCCGTCATACAATTCACAAAGGGCATCATTAATACACCAGACCTGTTCAAAACTCTCCAAATCATTCATCAGCCTGTAATAGTTAAACTCTAGGCTGACTCTGCACTTGACCAGCATGGCAAACACTCTCACTGCATCCTCACTGCCCTCCCCACACACTCTGTTCTTCCTAGTCTTATAGACGGCCATTTTAGCCTGGCCCAGCAAGAAGTTTACCAGCTGGTCCACATGTTTGGTCCTTCTGGTGTATCGCGCCCCTAAAATAAAAACCTTTGTGTTAAAAATCAGGTTAAGATCAGTAAAAAGACGAGTTAAAAGACTAAAAATGGGTGACAACCGAGAGCAAGTGCTGAAACAGTGAAACACGGTCTCTCTCTGAGCACAGAATGGGCAGGCGTCGGACACAGCAGGGTTAAGAACAGTAATAAAAGAATTGACAGCAATAATGGTGTGTAACACCCTCCACTGCAGATTGCCAGCTCTCTTATTGAGGGGGGCTTGTACAGGCTTCTCCAGGCGGGCGCAGTGTCTTCCCCCAGCCCCAGCCTGTAAAGTAATTTTAGGAATCACAAAGAAACAGTTGAAAGTGCTAAATAAGTATTTTGATGCACCATATTAATTTAGGAAATTTACATGTTGTTTTTCATCAGCTTCTGTATCTGATGGCTCCACATCACTGGCTGGATTGACAGCAACGACACTCTAAAAAAAGAAGTGTTAAGTTTGAGCATTCAGGACTTGTTTTGAAGATCCTGAATATCACTGGTCCACAATTTATCTGTGAAACTATGGGTTAATCTCCATATACAAAATACTTTTCACACACACTTTAAATTTACAACTAAATTTACATGTTGATGTCTTTCGTCAGCTTCTGTATTTGATGGCTCAATATAACTGGTTGCATTAACAGCAACGGCACACTACAAGAAAATAACATTATATTTAAACATTCAGGACTGGTTTAGCATCACCTCGAATATCCCTAGCCCTTGAGGTCGATTGTTATTGTGGTCTTCAAGACCAGTGCTTCTCAACCTTAGTCCTGGAGGAGGCCCACTGTCTGCTGATTTTCATTACAACAACATTGTAGGTTATATCAGTGACTGTGGTCCTAAAGTACCCCTATGCCTGCTGTTTTTTTTCCAGTTGAGCTCTTAATTACCTAATTGGCTTAACTGAAGCCATTTAACCCTTTTCCCAGGTCTTTGGTTGTTGATGAGTTACAAAGAGCTGGATTGTGGCCCGCCATGACTGGAAGTGAAGAACACTCACTCTAGGCCTTTAACTTAATGTTCATATGTAGGGGCCTATCCATCTGATTTGTTTTTGCACATTTATTAACAGAAAAATTGATGGTACGTGAAATCATCTGAGCTGAAAAATATAATGTTCCACCAATAATAAAATAAATGTATTAATTAAAATTATAGAGATAATAGAATGTTCACAGATTATTAGTTCAGAAAACAAAATATTTTTTTATATCTTAAATAGAATTAACACTCAAATCAGTTGTAGGGTAAACAAGGTCTATTTTTTGGATTGATTTTATAATTATACATGTATGGCTGCATGAAGCTTACCTGAGAATCTGATATTTTAGTAACTTTGTTGCTTCTTGTTGGGTAGTCCACGTTTGCCGCCGTTCTTTTTCTGTAAATGTAAATCAAAAGGCAATAATTACATACTGTAATTAAAATACAAAAAGTATAAACATTGTATTATTATTTTTGTATCCTGTTTCTCCATCTCGATGCTGTTCTTTTTGGAATTGCATATCTAGGTTTACTTAAATACTGTTTATAAGATTGTAAACTCATCATCCAAATTTCTTCATTTGCCAAACTTTATGTAGTGCGCTTGCAGTTTCAGAAGAAGAAAAAAAACTGTAACAGATGGGATATGTAGTACTTTATACTCGAGTGGTCTATGCGATTACACCCTGTTGGTGTTATTAAGAACGCCAAGTACCAGAATGCAGAGCGGGACTGTTTTTTGTGCCGTGACTTGTCGGGGGAAAAACGCGCAGAAAAAACGGACGAGAAGGTGAAGGTAGTATGGCGGTGATGCACGCGTTGGTGAAGTGGGAAAGCGGGGTCGAAAAAGACTCTTACAGCGTGATTCCCACTGCTTGCTTTCGCAATTTTGATTTATTCAGCATTGCTGATGATGACGAAGAGACGACTCGAAACTTCAGAGCAGAGTGGAGAGACACGAACAAACCTCCAAAAGGTGGATGGCCTGTCCATGAAGCGCAGATCATTATGACTGGTAACAATGTTTATTTAAAAAAAAAAAACATTAAAGTCTTTACATGCTATTTGATATACACTCACCTAAAGGATTATTAGGAACACCTGTTCAATTTCTCATTAATGCAATTATCTAACCAACCAATCACATGGCAGTTGCTTCAATGCATTTAGGGCTGTGGTCCTGGTCAAGACAATCTCCTGAACTCCAAACTGAATGTCTGAATGGGAAAGAAAGGTGATTTAAGCAATTTTGAGCGTGGCATGGTTGTTGGTGCCAGACGGGCCGGTCTGAGTATTTCACAATCTGCTCAGTTACTGGGATTTTCACGCACAACCATTTCTAGGGTTTACAAAGAATGGTGTGAAAAGGGAAAAACATCCAGTATGCGGCAGTCCTGTGGGCGAAAATGCCTTGTTGATGCTAGAGGTCAGAGGAGAATGGGCCGACTGATTCAAGCTGATAGAAGAGCAACTTTGACTGAAATAACCACTCGTTACAACCGAGGAATGCAGCAAAGCATTTGTGAAGCCACAACACGTACAACCTTGAGGCGGATGGGCTACAACAGCAGAAGACCCCAGCGGGTACCACTCATCTCCACTACAAATAGGAAAAAGAGGCTACAATTTGCACAAGCTCACCAAAATTGGACAGTTGAAGACTGGAAAAATGTTGCCTGGTCTGATGAGTCTCGATTTCTGTTGAGACATTCAGATGGTAGAGTCAGAATTTGGCGTAAACAGAATGAGAACATGCATCCATCATGCCTTGTTACCACTGTGCAGGCTGGTGGTGGTGGTGTAATGGTGTGGGGGATGTTTTCTTGGCACACTTTAGGCCCCTTAGTGCCAATTGGGCATCGTTTAAATGCCACGGCCTACCTGAGCATTGTTTCTGACCATGTCCATCTCTTTATGACCACCATGTACCCATCCTCTGATGGCTACTTCCAGCAGGATAATGCACCATGTCACAAAGGTCGAATCATTTCAAATTGGTTTCTTGAACATGACAATGAGTTCACTGTACTAAACTGGCCCCCACAGTCACCAGATCTCAACCCAATAGAGCATCTTTGGGATGTGGTGGAACGGGAGCTTCGTGCCCTGGATGTGCATCCCACAAATCTCCATCAACTGCAAGATGCTATCCTATCAATATGGGCCAACATTTCTAAAGAATGCTTTCAGCACCTTGTTGAATCAATGCCACGTAGAATTAAGGCAGTTCTGAAGGCGAAAGGGGCTCAAACACAGTATTAGTATGGTGTTCCTAATAATCCTTTAGGTGAGTGTATACAATCACAGTATATTTGAAATGAATGTTTAAGTTATTAATGTGTTGTACTTCTAACATACTCTTATAACATGGTAGGTGGTGGTGAGGGCACTAAAAACTCGTCATACATGACTGGCATTTGTAAGAACGATTTATTGTGTGTTGTGCTTTACAATAAAATCCCCCAAATCACAAAATAAATTAAACCAGATATAATTTAACTTCAGTTTTGATTCAGTGTTGGCTGTTCATCTTAATTTGTATGGTCAAAGCACAGTATTTTTATGACAAATAAATATAATCCCCAAATATCTGTGGACATAATGCAGGGTTTTATTTATTTTATTTTTATTTTAGGAAAAGAAGGCGAACTAAGAAGAAAACTTAATGACCTAACAAAAATGCCCTGTCCTAAAATGAAGACAGTACCTAAACCAAACAAAAAACTTCAAATTTCAGATGATAGTGACCTTGATGAACCACAGTTACCGGTGAGATAATTACTGCAAATATTAAATAAATGTATTGCAGGATTGTGTTTTTTAAATCATTTTCATATATATATATATATATATATATATATATATATATATATATATATTCATTTTAAACTCTTTTTCTCTCTGAATACAGCACAAAATAAGAAAGAAAACCGATGGAGCTTCAAGAATTAGATCCCGTCATATTCTACAGACATTTAAAGAGTCCAGTGAAGTTGAGCTACAGCAAAACGTTAAGCAGCTCGAAAAGGAAAACACAAGACTTAAAATTGAAAACCAATGTCTTCGAAACCGTATGGTTGATGGTAAGTTTTTTATTTATAGCAAATAATTCCTTACCTTGATAAATGTTATTCTTCAGTAATTTAGATTCCAGAGTAATGTATTATAGTTGATCATACTGAAGTAATCTAGAACCACAATACAGACTCTTAATGTGCACTGTCTAATAGTTTAATAATACTGATTATTAAATAAAGTTTTTCAACATAACTTCATAATCCTACATTAATGACTATATGCATTACATTAGACCTGGTAATTCTTGTATTTTATCTCTTTTATTTTTTTCGTAGCTAATGTTAATGACCCACAAAAAGGTCAGTTTGCCAATAACATAGAGCAAGTCTCTCAAGTATAATTGCAGGCATTGATGGTTTTGTTTTCACTTTGTATTAAATATATTACTAGAAATGATTATCATTTAATACTAAGGTTTTTTTCTCCAGAGATTCCAGACCTTTTGGACAATCTGAAAAAAATTGTAACAAAAGCCACATTGATCAGCAATGAAGACAAAAGTGTGTCACCATCAAGTGGTTCTGACAGCCCCACAGCAAATTGTTCTGAATCTGGATTTAGCATTTCCTCTCCATTTTGATAACTATCCATAATCATTTCTGCAAAATACTTCTATGATACCTATGTATGTTTTTTACTTGTACTATATTATACTATCAAGTATCAGTGTACACATACAATGTGACCTGTTACATTAATACAGAGGCCACGGAAGGCCAGATCACTAATAGCCACTGTCCCCTGATATTACACTTTTTTACAATCACTTTGGCACTCATTTCAGAACCTTGATGTCATTTTTCAAAACTCTAGACACTAAACTCACACCCGATGATCAAAATGCACATTTTTCAAAACTCTAACACTTTTTTACAATTGCTTGGATACAATACACATCAACCTCAGATCATTTGTTCATTGAACTAAAATGACACAACTTAACATCAAAGTATTACCATTTCAAAATGCAATTCACACATTACATCTGAGATCACTGTCTATTCATTTCATTACAAAGATCTAACTATCAATTGATACAGCTGCTCAAAATGATAAGTGACTGTTGCATTACTCTTAATGCATAGTTTTATGGAAACTGACAAACAGTATTCCATGTTTCGATCATGAAAGTTTCAGGATAATGAGATCCATTGACACCAATAACCGAGGAGCATGGTTTCTTAGGGTTACCATAGACTTGACTGTGTCTTCTTGTTTGTGAAGGAACAGGACTGTGTTTTCCTGTCTGGGTTCCCGCAGGCTTAAGTGGGTTTGACCTACTATTAGAAAAAAAAAAAAAAAGGAGCGCTAATTAATTGTTCAATATCTGATACGCCGGTGATAATATAAAATAACGTGTTTATAGTTTATAGAAGTTTATAGTGTTTATGGTAAATGAAGAAAAGTCATTAAGTTATATACAAGTTCTATAAATGCAAACATTGAAAAGCATGTTTGTTGTTATTCCTATATAGGATTTAGTATTATTTGTGTTTTCTTGTTTTTTGCTATTTTTTCTCCCCTGTCGTTTATTGTTATTTTGCGGGCTTGCACGCCTTGGTTGTTGTGTACAAAACGATACATAGAAAATGGGAAAACGTGTTACTGTGTGGGAACAGCTCTAGTAAGATGGGCGACCCGCCACTTAAAGGTACACATGTAAGGTACATGTATGATAACTATGGAGTGAAGCGGTGCGTTTGACTGGACAATAGGTGACAGAAAATTAAGGTTTCCAGAAGATGGGACTTTTGATTCAGATAGACTTGAGCACCTAAAAACGGTTTTGCAAAATAGGAATACAAAGCATTAAGAAATGAGAAACCAAAGCTAGCTATCTTAAAACATTTGTTAGAGAAAAGAAAGAAAAGACAACAGGCATAATTCAATCTGAATGCCCCGAAGACAAATTAAAAATATATATATATATATGTTTTTCAGTATAAATGACAGTCCTCAAGATACTGAAGGAAAATTACTAGATAAGTAATAAATAAGGGTAGTTTGAGACACTGCAGGTCAATATGACATGCCAACCAAAACCATGGTATCTGAATTTACTATGGATATAAATTAATATGTGTCTCTTTGTATGTTTGTACGTTTTCAGTTTGCGCAAGGTAAATGTCCATATTTTGACTTTTTCATGTACTGTATAGTCCAGAATATGACTAAGAGAGTCATAAGTCACAAATAGTTACAGAATGATAGCTAAAAAACGCCAGTTAAATATGTTGTAATAACAGACCTACAAGAAAGTCAGCATTTAACTGTACACAGAATGCTATTGCAAACAGAAATAATAATACAAAATTAAGTTATTTAAATAGGTCTTACGAATACAGAAGTTAAAAGTAACATGTTAGAAATGGAATTAGAGCCAAATTTAGAAATAGGAATCCGAGGCAACCACAAACATTCGGTGAAGGTTTCTTACATATTGATAAATAGATAACCAGATACTCCAGGAAATTAACGATGTGCTCATTTGGAAGCTATGAGTTCCACAATGAAGAGTTTTTAAATCCCTAGTAATAGATCCCTAAATACAATGTGTAGGTAAGAAATTAACTATTGATCAGTTCAATCTGGATTCGGGAACAGTTCTTCTGAACCTGTACTGGTGTAGATTGGACTTCAATAGGAGGAAGTGACACAATAAAGACATGAGCCGCGCAGGAGGACAGTCTTAGTGCCCACGCAGGTTCTTAGTTGGGGAAATCATTGACTGGACACATTTTTTGAAAATGTGCTTTCCTGAAGTACCTGGACATCATTATTGAGATCAATGAAAAGGCTTATTTTCCAAAGATTAAATACATTCATTAACTACAATAATGTAGTGAAATGTATATAAATAGTAATAATACAAATCGATCAAATATAACTTGCATTTTCTTGTAAGAAATTAGGAATAGGAGAAAGAACAGCTGTTGGGATGCAGTGCGATGTTATCCAAAATTGAAAGCGGTTGAGAAAGGAGAGTTTGTTCTGTGTGAGACAAATGTACTGCCACGAGAGACTCTGATGGTGATTGACTGGAATATGAGGGAAAATAATGAAGTTACTACAGGTATAACTAAAGGTGTAACATAACTAATTTAATGAAACATAGTCATGGCAAGTTATAAAACTGTTTGGAAATAGTCCTTTCACAAACAGAAATACCCTATCAATTAGGAAGAGGGGGGCAGGGGGCAAGGGCCGTATGTGCTCCTCTGCTCCCCCTGTTCGCCTGAGCAGACAAGCAGCCTGAGATGAGAGAGAGAGAGAGAGAGAGAGAGAGAGAGAGAAGTCAGAGACAAGGCAGAGACTGTAAGTACGTGTAAGGGTTCATAACTTATTACAAACAGAGCAAGAGTGTAATGAATGGTAATTTACACTGCTTGTATTAATAATGATAATAATATTGATGTTGATACAGACGAATACGTCACATACTAGATGACAACCGCATAAAACTAATAATAATGAAAATAGGAATAATAGGAGTATGGAAATAATTTCAAATTATGGTTTATTGGTAAAAAATGAATTGAGAAACAAAGATTAATAACTGCCATCATTTACCCAACTACTATTAACTATGGTGTTGAAGGAGCTGCTGTAATAGTTATTGTAATGGTCTCAGGTATTTAAGTTAGATAAAAGGACAAAGATAAGCACATTGTTTTGAAACTTTGACAACTCCACACAAAAAGAGTATCTACACTAGGAAGTAAAGCTGATTCAATAAACACAGGAGATATGATGCTGCTGACGACAGCTGAGTGCTGTACTGAAATAATTTGATAAATGAGATAAATTGGAATCAAGATTATTATTATTTTGAATTGTCCCTTTACTAGAAACCTTATAGATTGTGCGAATGTCAACTAATGTGATAGAGATGCCTTTTATAAGGACGATCTCTGATGTTGTGTGAACCACACATTGTGTCTTCAGACTGATTTATTCCACATGGCAGATATGCATATTATGAATCGTGTCCTGAAGGAACCGATGTCTGACCCATATGGAGAAGATGCTGGTGTTCTTGTTGAGACACAGTAGGCCAAGGGCGCGGCTTTAAAGACAGCCTCACAGCAACTTGAACAGACCAATGCTGAGGTCCACTACGCTGAAGTGATGCTTGACTCAGTGGAGAAATAAGTTAAAATACTATAATTAAAGGTTTTCCAGATTATAGGAATCTACAATATATTGTGAAACTGCTCAGATGACGTCCGCAGTAGCACATATTCTTCTATTGATAGTTTAATTTATAATGTACTATTAGTGGAGATGTCACATTATTCAAATGAATAGAATGACAGCCATGAAGTCAGAATCAGTCCATTGCCCTTCACTTAAGATTTGTACAATGTATAATGTTTATAAATCAAAACGCAACAAATATATGTACAATACAGTTTACAAACTGAATTTGTAAAAAAGAATGTTTTGCTGACTTTTGTATTCTCTTTGAAGCAACAAAATGTATGTGTTATGTATGTCGTAACTAGGGTTTGACTTTTATGACCTGGGGCTGGATGAAATTTAATTTGAGATGCACTGTAAAAGCTCCAGGAAATTGCAACTGGCCACTGCACCTTCCATAAGAGAGCTCAAACATTTGCTAATGCATTGGTTGCCTCACAGGCACTCTTTCCCTGGTTTGCCCATGTGGCGCATGGTGTTGGCCACACGGGCAAAGGGGGGATGTGTGCATCAGTCTTTTAAATTGGTTTGCCCCAGGTTTTATAGTAACAGCTTAGCAATATTGTAGAACTTGCCACATTTGTCAAGCTCATAATCCTGCAATATGCAAATAGATTGTGTTCAAAAGCTTAAATGTTGTGGATATGAATATATACTTGTAATAATATATAGGTGTTCTAAATGGGTTGAAGCCTATCCCGTAGGAAGGCTGAAGTAGTAAAAGTAGCAAAAATACAGTTAAGGGATGTTATATGTAGATTTCGCATTCCAGGGAAATTTCCAGTGATAGGAACACTCACTTCACTGGGACAATAGTGCAGGAACTATGCAAAGCCCTGCGAGGTAAACAACATTTTCACTGCCCCATCAGGCTCAGTCAGCTGGAGCAGTGGAGAAACAAAATGGGATATTAAAGAATAAGCTGTCTAATATATGCAAACAAACAGGACTCAAACGTCCAGATCCCCTTCCTATAGTCCTAATGACAATGAAATCGTCAGCAAATTGAGAAATACAGGTCTTTCTCCGTGTGAGATTATTATGGGATGACTTATGAGACTCTCCATCACTCCTCCATTGTCTGTAAGGGAAATGGACATCCACTTGATGGATGATGCTATGTTGTCTTTTTGTATGGGACTAACACGTGCTTTCGAAGCTGTCCATTCACAGATGAAAGCCGCCCAGACTGAACCATCCCAGCAGGTTTACCACCCCTTCCAGCAAGATGACTGTGTATATCAAAGCACACAAGAGAAAGTCCTCCCAACAGCCCAGGTGGACAGGGCCCTACCAGGTGCTCCTGACCACCCACACAGCTGTGAAGTGCCTAGGAACGACGACATGGATCCACTCCTCACACTGCAAACTTGCCAATCGAGGCGATCAGCACAACCCTGGTGGAGAACAGAGGGATAAAGGAATTGTTCTTCCACATCAGATTTGACATTACTGTATGTATGCAGGCCCTTGTAATTGCTTTTCCAATACTGCCAACTGGTTATTGATGATTGATTTCACATTGTGGTACGAGTATCGAGTGAAATGCGTGCTATCCACCTCAACAACACAGCGATAACATGGAGCCGGCAGGTGATCCAGGTCACAATAGAGGTCAAGCAGTGGGAGGAGGAAGACGTGGTGGTCAAAGGTGTAGCGTAAGGTACACTTATAAAATTCAATTAAAGAAGTGAATTTATAGTATCACCTTATCACGAATCCTGGAATCTTGTAGAACTCATTTTCTGTAATAATTGGATGCAGACACCAATTCCAAAGATATAAATTGTCAAATTTATTCAAAAACAAAGACTAAATGTAGCACTACACTAATTATACAAAAGGGAAAAACTAATTAAAATTCAACTCTAGATCAACAAATCAAAGACAAATCACTTCCGTGACCAAATCAAAGACCATGGGATCGCATATGATAACACACAAATCATTAAACAAAAAAGGTTATAAACACATTGACTACAATACCGGTTAGTAAGACGAAGGTGAGTCTCTCATTAGTATTGTTAGTCAGACATTCAATAACTATGCAGGTTAGTATTTATGTCAGGTAACTTCTCGTTATATATATATATCAGTCTCATTAACGTTTAGGTGGAGAGAAAGATCCTATCATTACTTGTTACCACAATTTCCCTTAACTGATTATTATTCAATGATTAAGGATAGGCAGGGCCACCTATAATCTGGTGTCTATTAACTTGTGTCAATTTCAGACGTTGACAGATTTTATTTCTAAAATTATCAACAAAAGAGTTGAATGCAACACACATTTATATTTAAGAAAACTAAATGATATTACACATTCTAGAGTTATGAATCACAGATTAACATTTCTAATTGATTTCTCAAATGTCATGAATCACAAACTCCAAACTGTTAAACTTATGTGAACTTCGTCGCAGAGAGGCCTCTCTGGCTTCGGGCTCAGATAACAGCACACGGCACGAGGTCCGTGTGGTTTGGAACAAAGGCAGTCCGGTTCGGCTTTGTCCAAGAACTTCCACTCAGTCGATGCACCTGGAAGTTGGGGTTTCGCGAATGTAGAGTCTTTTCCAAACAGATTTTCCACTGGTTTGAAGGCTCCAAGGTTGTGCACAAAATCTTCTTTGTAAGCAGGGTTCCACCGTAGTTACTTGAAGACAAAGTCTTTGAGGAAAGCAGGGCCCTGTTCGTTCCAAGGGTCAAGTTTCTTAAGACTCAAATAGCTATTTAAATGACTTTCGTATTCAGTCGACTTAGTCAATTGTCCAGCTGGATGGCTGGGCACAGGCGGGCAGCGCAGTCTGTAAAGTTCTTTATTTAATAAAGTCCTTTAAAAGAATTCTTCGTACGGCTCAATCTCCTTCTCCCAGTTTAACCCTTCTGTTGCTGGTAAAGACTTCGGTTTCGGATTTCGGTTTCAGCCCCCAGTGTCCTATTGGAGGGGGGCTTGATTTATGACTGATGTCAATCCATGCCATCTTTTGGAAATGCCGGTTGGCCTGGGTTCGTAGCTCTATGTCGGGATTTCGGTTCTCATCCACTTCAAAGAGTTTTTATCACCCACAGGCCCCTTTCTCCAGACATCTCATAGCAGAATAACAAACTATTTGGCCTCTTCTCGGTGCCATCCTCCCCAAAACTGTCACTTTGATGCAAACCAGTTCCAAGCTGATGAGCAAAGGAAATCTGATAACTTTGGGGGGGAGAGGTCTTCTTTAGATCCGTGCTTCAGCTCAGAGCCCAAATACTCTTATCCAAATACACCCAACATAACGCTACACACCCCATCCCAAAGATGCTCTATTGGGTTGAGATCTGGTGACTGTGGGGGCCAGTTTAGTACAGTGAACTCATTGTCATGTTCAAGAAACCAATTTGAAATAATTCGACCTTTGTGACATGGTGCATTATCCTGCTGGAAGTAGCCATCAGAGGATGGGTACATGGTGGTCATAAAGGGATGGACATGGTCAGAAACAACGGGCCGTGGCATTTAAACGATGCCCAATTGGCACTAAGGGGCCTAAAGTGTGCCAAGAAAACATCCCCCACACCATTACACCACCACCACCAGCCTGCACAGTGGTAACAAGGCATGATGGATCCATGTTCTCATTCTGTTTACGCCAAATTCTGACTCTGAAATCGAGACTCATCGGACCAGGCAACATTTTTCCAGTCTTCAACTGTCCAATTTTGGTGAGCTTGTGCAAATTGTAGCCTCTTTTTCCTATTTGTAGTGGAGATGAGTGGTACCCAGTGGGGTCTTCTGCTGTTGTAGCCCATCCGCCTCAAGGTTGTACGTGTTGTGGCATAACAAATGCTTTGCTGCATACCTCGGTTGTAGCGAGTGGTTATTTCAGTCAAAGTTGCTCTTCTATCAGCTTGAATCGAGTCGGCCCATTCTCCTCTGAGCTCTAGCATCAACAAGGCATTTTCGCCCACAGGACTGCCGCATACTGGATGTTTTTCCCTTTTCACACCATTCTTTGTAAACCCTAGAAATGGTTGTGCGTGAAAATCCCAGTAACTGAGCAGATTGTGAAATACTCAGACCGGCCCGTCTGGCACCAACAACCATGCCACGCTCAAAATTGCTTAAATCACCTTTCATTCCCATTCAGACATTCAGTTTGGAGTTCAGGAGATTGTCTTGACCAGGACCACACCCCTAAATGCATTGAAGCAACTGCCATGTGATTGGTTGATTAGATAATTGCATTAATGAGAAATTGAACAGGTGTTCCTAATAATCCTTTAGGTGAGTGTATATGTATGTATGTATGTATGCATGTCCAATTGCTTTGACAATTCAAATGCACTGAATTGAGAGAGAGAGAGAGAGAGAGAGAGAGAGAGAGAGAGAGAGAGAGAGAGAGAGAGAGAGTTGTAGTCCAGACCACTGCAAAATTCCTGCTGAAGTGATCTGGATCACCACCCAATGGCCCAAGGACCACTGCAAACTTGGATTTCAATGTATTTGTGTAATCTGTGTTGCAATAGCACCTACCATGTTCCTTTGTGGTGATCTGGTTAATTCTGATCTGGGAAAACCACAATCCTGCAGGTTTAATAAGTCTCTCTACACATCAGTCCCTGAGTACCTTCAACCAATGGTCATTTTGACCAATTAAGCCC
The DNA here is from genome assembly GCF_036373705.1 of Amia ocellicauda. Taxonomy (NCBI): domain Eukaryota; kingdom Metazoa; phylum Chordata; class Actinopteri; order Amiiformes; family Amiidae; genus Amia; species Amia ocellicauda. The sequence continues at coordinate 362,189 of NW_027102982.1, forward strand.
AAGATTTGAGTCAATTAAGTTGTCAAGGACTACCCAGTGAAGACGTGAACTCACGACTAGGTCACACTGTGAGCTCACCAGAGCAGACATTACACTGAGCTCACTGTGAGCTCACTTAGCGCTTTTCCAGCGACATGGTGACGGTGCTGGAGCCGGAGCCGCTGCCCTTAGCCGGTGGCTAACCCACCTCTATGTTACAAATGTTCCCTAAACACTTATTTTGCAAGATCAATAAAAATCCTTTAGGAAATTTAAACTTTTACTGACACACATAGTTAATAGCAATGTATTATAACTTTACCAAAAATAATAATCTGTATATCTTTAATTGTTTAGACGTTATTAAGATATAATGCATCTTTCACATAGGGAACATTTGTAACATGTTAGGAAAAACAAACAAATGATTTGAAAATATTCATAATTACAGCATACAATTTGTCAGGCTTCATAAGAATGGTATTTATAACATACTCTGTAAAAATCAAGCAAATAGCATTTGTGGTTCACGAGAAAATATATATATATAATCAAAGCTATCAGACTATAGCAGCCGGTGTATGAAGACACATGCGATTATACAGCATTATTTGGCAGCTTCGCAAGACCTAATTTGAAACGTTGTTGGTAAGTTAGATAATTAGTGGGGACCCTCTATTTGCAGTTCTTCCCCTCCATAATTGCTAAAATAAAGTTTTACTGACATTTTATTGACCCTACCACTGCATAGGGCACATCTGTAACATGAACGCTACTGAATGGCACATACATTGAAAACTACGGAGAACTGAGACAAATCCACTTTACACTTCATAAATAATCTTAAAACGTTTCCAACCAAGGCAACACCCACTTGAAATACGTTCATTCTCATTTTTGGTAAACAAAAAGAGAGATTGTTACATATGTTCCCTATGATGCATCTACAGAGAGAGAGAGACAGACAGACACTAACTCTCTCTCTCTCTCTCTCTCTCTCTCTCTCTCTCTCAGCTGGGAGTGTGTGGGAGGGGTCTGCAGTGAGCGGGAGTGCTGCTGAGAGCTCTGTCCTTTGGCTGCGTTTTTTTGTTGCTTTACTTTTTTCAGTTTGTTTATTTTGTCTTCTGTTTTCAGTGCTTTTCTTATTGTGGGGGAACAGGGGAGGGGAGGGGGGAGTACCGGTAGTTCTTCCCGGGTCGGGGGGTCGGACCCCCTGAATGCGTCTTTTGAAAAACTGACCCGACGCCATGGAGTCAAGATCGCTCCGGTGCAGTTCTGCCCCCTAGAGCAGTGTGTGTTAGCGGTTGGGGAGGTAGCAGGGTGTGAAAATATCAAGTCTGCTGCCATTGTTATCTTCTTAAAAACCACTGATCTGCTCAATCAGCTAGTGGCTAATGGCACAGTGTTAGACGACACTTTCACCCCGGTGTTGCCGCTCGCTGCTCCTGCCCGGAAGGTAACGCTGTCTAACGTCCCTCCGTTCATCCGCACCGGCTCGGGCAGCTGATGTCCGGCATTAAGAGGGTCCCGCTGGGCTGCAAAGCCCCGCAACTGAAACACGTCGTGTCCTTCCGAAGGCAGCTGTATATGATCCTCAATAACATCAATGAGGATCTTAATGTCATTTTTAAATTTAAGATCGACAATACCGACTACGTCGTGTTCGCTACTTCGGAGTCCATGAAGTGTTTCAGGTGTGGGAGCGAGGGGCATGTCGTGAGGAACTGTCCCGAGCAGGACAGGGAGCGGGAGGAGGAGCGGGGCGACGCGGGGAGGAATAGAGACACCGGCCCGCAGCCACAGATGCAGCGGGCAGACAGAGATCGAGCCCCGGCGGAGGAGACAGTCGCCGGTCGGACCGATGGTACCACTGATGCCGTGACGGGGGAAGAGCTGCCCGGAGGCGATGACGCACAGCTGGGGGACGGGGTCGAGGCAGCGGGGGATAGTGACGACCGAGACGCCGGGGGGAGATGGTGTTGAGGCGGTGCACGGGGCGCTGGTTAGTGACGAGGAACAACCTCAGCAGCCAGCAGACGGGCGGACAGACACACAGGGTGTAGCCGAGGAGGAGGCAGGGCCAGGCTCGGCGGTACAAGCCGAGGCGCCGGGTGGAAAAAACGCACTAAGAAGGTGCTGGGAGGGAGCACGGACGGTGTTGGTAAATAGTGGCAGTAAAAGAAGTGGTGGCACAGTAGTGAAGCTGGGGTAGCGAGCGGCTTGGTGGGGAAAGGTCCGGGCTACACGCTGGAGCATCGCAGCTCGGAGTGACAGTGAGGGCGGCTTCACGGATTCCTCTCTCGCCTCCTCGTCCTCGGTGAGTCAGAGCTGCAGTGAAGGATATCAGGAGGTTTTTAGAGAAAACGAAGGGAAAGAGGTCTGTTGTAGTGGAGCAGTTTTTCCCAGATCGTGCACGCCTGCTGGCCTCTATTAAGTTTTTACAGAAACCCTGACCTATCAATTTGTACAACACTCACTGAAAACCATGGTTGGGGTCAATTCCTGTTTTTCAATTCCAATTCCTCCTACAAATCAATTCAAAATTGCAATTACTTTTTGCATTCACATAATATTCTTTATTGGAATTGAATTGAAAAGGGAATTAAAAATTGAATTGGAATTGACCCCAACCCTGTTGAAAACAAAACAAAAAATACAGATCTGGTTCTTCAAATCTTCACTCTGGTTTCATTCTGTGTCGTAGTTCATTTATCTTGCTGTTAATTGCACCACCAATTACACTCTTTGGGGTACTGGGCAATTTTTTCAAGGTAGCCCCTAAAAAACATGTATCACATAGATTTAATGACTTGCACATAGATATATAAAAATCTTTTAATAAACATACCACATATCTTTGAGAAGGGTTCATTAGTTACATATTGCCACAGTAAATCAACATTTTTGTGTGTGGGTGTATTTAAATGTTTTGGTGTATGCTCTTAAACTTGTCTTACACTAGTTCATAGTAAAATCTGTACTTGGCGAAGCAGCTATGCAAAGGCAGTCTTTTCTCCATTAATACCTTGCTTAAGCATTACATTGATGTGGCACAACTGGACTGAAATGTGAAGTATTTGCTCAAAAGTCAAATTTAAATGAGACATGAAAGTTTATATTGTCAAGGATCCCATGGCACTATTCATTATTATTATGTATTAATATGTCTGAAGCATTAATCCAAGGTGATTTACAAGGTGTTGTTGAAAGAGTGACGTGGCTGAATTCTAAGTCAGGCTTCCCTCAATCAGGTCTAACAAATTTGTTATGACTCCACCTTTACTGCTGTGTAGTAATCTGCTGGTACAAAATGGCTGCACCCCAGAGGGTGGTGGGTGAAGTGAGTCTGTAGAGCACTTTGGGATCTTTCCAGCTGCTACATGTAAGGTATTATTATTTATTAATAAATTAACTCTAGTCTCTGAAACTAAAACAAAGGCCAAAGGAACATTTCAAATGCTAACCCTTTGTGTTCTATACAGTTAAAAAGGAGAGTTAGAAATTTTGTACAACAGCATTTACATACCATATATGGCTTCCACCTTTAAGCGATCCAGAGGTGTCTTTTTCTCCGAAGTTGGATCTCTCTTGCTGCCACCACCACGAAGATTGCTCTTTAGTAATGTTGGAAAGTCAAAGACAGCAACCGTCAGGGTTCTTGCATATGACGTATTCGTGCTGCACCTCTCTGCAAGGATCCAGGACAGTTTGTCAATGTAAACTCCAGTGCCTGGGAATATTTCCACCTAAAAGACAATGGTAAATAAAAAACAAGTTTATCCCCAAACTATTCTTATATTATGTTAAGTGGAATACATTATCAGTAAGGCTGTGATTTTGTTACAGAAATGTGTTATTAAAGACCACAGTATGTCTCAATTCTAAGTTTATTAATTTACAGACATAATAAAGTCAGTGAATCTGTGACACCCATAATTCAATTACATTCTTATTATCAACTATAACTATGAATATAACTGATAATGTAGCATCATTAGATTGTTTACAACCAATATTTGTTTTCAATATATATATTTTTACCTTGTCTTTGTAATATTGTAGACCAAGAGTGTTATACCTGTTTTGGTGATTCTTTGTCAGATTCAGAACAATTTGCTGTGGGGCTGTCAGAACCACTTGATGGTGACACACTTTTGTCTTCATTGCTGATCAATGTGGCTTTTGTTACAATTTTTTTCAGATTGTCCAAAAGGTCTGGAATCTCTGGAGAAAAAAACCTTAGTATTAAATGATAATCATTTCTAGTAATATATTTAATGCAAAGTGAAAACAAAACCATCAATGCCTGCAATTATACTTGAGAGACTTGCTCTATGTTATTGGCAAACTGACCTTTTTGTGGGTCATTAACATTAGCTACAAAAAAAATAAAAAAGATAAAATACAACAATTACCAGATCTAATGTAATGCATATAGTCATTAATGTAGGATTATGAAGTTATGTTGAAAAACTTTATTTAATAATCAGTATTATTAAACTATTAGACAGTGCACATTAAGAGTCTGTATTGTGGTTCTAGATTACTTCAGTATGATCAACTATAATACATTACTCTGGAATCTAAATTACTGAAGAATAACATTTATCAAGGTAAGGAATTATTTGCTATAAATAAAAAAACTTACCATCAACCATACGGTTTCGAAGACATTGGTTTTCATTTTTAAGTCTTGTGTTTTCCTTTTCGAGCTGCTTAACTTTTTGCTGTAGCTCAACTTCACTGGACTCTTTAAATGTCTGTAGAATATGACGGGATCTAATTCTTGAAGCTCCATCGGTTTTCTTTCTTATTTTGTGCTGTATTCAGAGAGGAAAAGAGTTTAAAATGAAAATATATATATATATGAATATGATTAAAAAAAAACAATCCTGCAATACATTTATTTAATATTTGCAGTAATTATCTCACCGGTAACTGTGGTTCATCAAGGTCACTATCATCTGAAATTTGAAGTTTTTTGTTTGGTTTAGGTACTCTCTTCATTTTAGGACAGGGCATTTTTGTTAGGTCATTAAGTTTTCTTCTTAGTTCGCCTTCTTTTCCTAAAATAAAAATAAAATAAATAAAACCCTGCATTATGTCCACAGATATTTGGGGATTATATTTATTTGTCATAAAAATACTGTGCTTTGACCATACAAATTAAGATGAACAGCCAACACTGAATCAAAACTGAAGTTAAATTATATCTGGTTTAATTTATTTTGTGATTTGGGGGATTTTATTGTAAAGCACAACACACAATAAATCGTTCTTACAAATGCCAGTCAAATATGACGAGTTTTTAGCGCCCTCACCACCACCTACCATGTTATAAGAGTATGTTAGACGTACAACACATTAATAACTTAAACATTCATTTCAAATATACTGTGATTGTATATATCAAATAGCATGTAAAGACTTTAATGTTTTTTTTTTTAAATAAACATTGTTACCAGTCATAATGATCTGCGCTTCATGGACAGGCCATCCACCTTTTGGAGGTTTGTTCGTGTCTCTCCACTCTGCTCTGAAGTTTCGAGTCGTCTCTTCGTCATCATCAGCAATGCTGAATAAATCAAAATTGCGAAAGCAAGCAGTGGGAATCACGCTGTAAGAGTCTTTGTCGACCCCGCTTTCCCACTTCACCAACGCGTGCATCACCGCCATACTACCTTCACCTTCTCGTCCGTTTTTTCTGCGCCTTTTTCCCCCGACAAGTCACGGCACAAAAAACAGTCCCGCTCTGCATTCTGGTACTTGGCGTTCTTAATAACACCAACAGGGTGTAATCGCATAGACCACTCGAGTATAAAGTACTACATATCCCATCAGTTACAGTTTTTTTTCATCTTCTGAAACTGCAATTTAGCACTTTCAACTGTTTCTTAGTGATTCCTAGAATTACTAACCGGTATTGTAGTCAATGTGTTTATAACCTTTTTTGTTTAACGATTTGTGTGTTATCCTATGGGATCCCATGGTCTTTGATTTGGTCACGGAAGTGATTTGTCTTTGATTTGTTGATCTAGAGTTGAATTTTAATTAGTTTTTCCCTTTTGTATAATTAGTGTAGTGCTACATTTAGTCTTTGTTTTTAAATAAATTTGACAATTTATATCTTTGGAATTGGTGTCTGCGTCCAATTATTACAGAAATTGAGTTCTACAAGACTCCAGGATTCGTGATAAGGTGATACTATGAATTCACTTCTTTAATTGAAATTTAAAAGTGTACCTTACGCTACATATATATATATATATATATATATATATATATATATATATATATATATATGTATGTATGTATGTATGTCCAATTGCTTTGACAATACAAATGAATAGAATTGAGAGGGAGAGAGAGAGAGACAGACAGACAGACTGACAAACAGAAAAACAGACAGACATAGACACACACACACACACACACACACACAGAGCCAGCCAGCCAGCCAGCTCAGCGATGACATCACGAGCCTCTCTCAGCTGACTGCTATGACATCACAGAGCACGTACATTCCGTTGCTTGCCGTCTGTCAACCACTCAGTCACTGCCAGCCAGACTGGCTGGCTGGCTGGATGGGGGGGCTGCTTGCTGCTGCTGCGTACCTTAGCAAGCTTATTTGCTTGACCGGCCTTCCTACTCCTCTGCCCACATGCCCACCTATGCCCGATCTGCTGTTCACCTGGATCACAGCTCCCCCCCAACAAGGCAGATCCTCCCAAAAATGGTACAAACTCACCCACGATCCCCTCCACGGAAAGCTTTAGCAAAAGGCAAAAGCGTTATACGTAATGAAGAGGAACCCGAGTCCAAGACGCATCCGACCAGCCATACATATTTGTGTGTATTAAAGATCACATTTTCTTACATTTAGTTTTTCTGTACTTTATTACATCTTATTGTGATTTATAAATGTATTGTTTCTTTTCCATATGTATGTATGTATGTATGTGTGTGTGTGTGCCTGTCTCTGTGTGAAAGTGAGTGTGTGTGTGTGTGTGTATGTCTGTCTGTCTGTGAAAGTGTGTGTGTGTGGGTGTGAGTGTCTGTCTGTCTGTCTGTCATGTAACTCGCACATCTGTGAGGGCACCATTTTTGCAGAAGAGATGTACACATTTTGGAGCAACATATGCTGCCATCCAGACATCATCTTTTCCAGTGACGTCCCTGCATTTGCAAAAAGATCACATTTTATTACATTTTGTTTATCTGTACTTTATTACATCTTATTGTGATTTATACTTGTAATGTTTCTTTTCCATATATATGTATGTACAGTGGGGGAAAAAAGTATTTGATCCCCTGCTGTTTTTGTACGTTTGCCTTGAGATCATTAACAAGATCCTCCCATGTAGTTCTGGGCTGATTCCTCACCGTTCTCATGATCATTGAAACTCCACGAGGTGAGATCTTGCATGGAGCCCCAGACTGAGGGAGACTGACAGTTATTTTGTGTTTCTTCCATTTGCGAATAATCGCACCAACTGTTGTCACCTTCTCACCAAGCTGCTTGGTGATGGTCTTGTAGCCCATTCCAGCCTTGTGTAGGTCTACAATCTTGTCCCTGACATCCTTGGACAGCTCTTTGGTCTTGGCCATGGTGGAGAGTTTGGAATCTGATTGATTGATTGCTTCTGTGGACAGGTGTCTTTTATACAGGTAACGAGCTGAGATTAGGAGCACTCCCTTTAAGAGAGTGCACCTAATCTCAGCTCGTTACCTGTATGAAAGACACCTGGGAGCCAGAAATCTTGCTGATTGATAGGGGATCAAATACTTATTTCCCTCATTAACATGCAAATCAATTTATAACTTTTTTGAAATGCGTTTTTCTGGATTTTTTGGCTGTTATTCTGTCTCTCACTGTTAAAATACACCTACCATTAAAATTATAGACTGATCATTTCTTTGTGAGTGGGCAAACGCACAAAATCAGCAGGGGATCAAATACTTTTTTCCCTCACTGTATGTATGTATGTATGTATGTATGTATGTATGTATGTAAGTGTGTGTGTGTCTGTCTCTGTGAAAGTGTGTGTGTGTGTGTGTGTGTCTGTGAAAGTGTGTGTGTGTGTGCATGTGTCTGTCTGTGAAAGTGTGTGTGTGTGTGTGGGTGTGACAGTGTGTATGAGTGTCTGTCTGTCATGTAACTCGCACATCTGTGAGGGCACCATTTTTGCAGAAAGAGATGTACACATTTTGGAGCAACATATGCTGCCATCCAGACATCATCTTTTCCAGGGACGTCCCTGCATTTTTCAGCAGGATAACGCCAAACCACATTCTGCCCAGATTTCAAGCGCATGGTTGCGTAGGCAGAGAGTGCGGGTGCTAGCATGGCCTGCCTGCAGTCCTGACCTGTCTCCGAATTGAGAATGTGTGGCGCACTATGAAGTGCAAATTAAGACAACGAAGGCCCTGTGCAGTTGCGCAGCTGAGGAAATGCATAATGGATGAATGGGGGAAAATCCCGCTTGCTAAACTTAACCAAGTGGTGTCTTCAGTGCCCAAGTGCTTAATAAGTGTTATTAAAAGAAAAGGTGATGTTACATAGTGGTAAACAGTCGACTGTCCCAACTTTCTTGGTTTCTTTTCACTGCTAATGAGATGCTGTAAAGTGAGTTTTCAGGAGCTCTAATCGTATTGATGAATTCATGCAGCATTTGTAATTGAATTTCAAAAAGAAATCCTTGCTGTCTGGCCTGTGTGTATGAGATGTACTCTGTCAATCTTTGGCTAACAACTGAAACATTGGTAGAACAGAAATGGCAACATAAAAAAGAAAAGTACATTTTAAAAGAGCACATTAAATAGGATGAATATACAGTTTTTTACAATCACTTTGTCACTAATTTCAGAACCTTGATGTCATTTTTCAAAACTCTAGACACAAAACTCAAAACGGTCATCACTTGTAACACTGCACAATACAATGTTTTGAACATTGGACAGCCTTTCATATCTTTAAAGAAACCTTGCACTTGCAGACTTGTTGGTTCAAATAACTAATTTATCATGAAATACCATAGTAACATAGTAACACAGAAGATACCGATAGTTTCACTGTGTAGTTGTTCGTACAATCATTAAATATTGTAGTACAAAATATGTGATACATGTTTCATTATGGTACTACACATAAATACATCACTGTAAAAGGACTAGTAGAGAGAATACTACAGACACAGTGGAATCATTGAACAAAATCTGAAATGTATTGATGCAATACAATCAAATCACACCATAGGTTTCTTTGAATCCATGCAACAATAATTAGCTACAAAAAAGAACAAAACTACAGTAAAATGTCAACTGCAGTGTTCCTCACCTGGCTTAGTGTAAAAAGCAAAACAAAGGATTGATTACTGTACTTCTAAATTTCCATCAGCCCTGTGTTCTGGTTCAGGTTCTCACAACCATTTTTCACAAGAGGCATCTTGAAACTGAACATACCTGAACATACTCAGTCATCAGCTGCTTCACTCTGTCTGCATTTCTTTCAAAAGGCACACTATACTCTGTGCTACACATTGGTATGCAGTATACAGTCATTTGACAATTGAGAGTAGCCTAATGTTTAGTGCATGCTGAAGACTTGCCGCTTCTCAGTACGGAAATTTCTGATGATTGAGGCCACAGTTGATCCTGAGTTGATTCTGAGGTTTGATTGAATCATTGTAGCTGCCTCAGTCATGGTCATGCCATGATTTACAACATGCTCTACAACTATTTCTCGGATTTCACTGGACACTATTTGCTGTTGCTGCCGCTGTCTGGTCCGTGGCCTTGTCCTCTACCACGTTCCCCCAACACCTCTCAAACGAGGCCCATGGCTGCCTCTCTGGTGAGGCCTAAGCCCTCCTCTATGACGAGGCCCACGACCACCTCTCAGAAGGGGTGCATGTCCCCTTCCATTCCTTTGACCACCACGTCTTCCTCCTCCCACTGCTTGACCTCTATTGTGACCTGGATGACTTGCCGGCTCCATGTTATCACTGTGTTGCTGGGGTGGATAGCACTCATTTCACTCGATACTCGTACCACAATGTGAAATCAATCATCAATAACCAGTTGGCAGTATTGGAAAAGCAATTACAAGGGCCTGCATACATACAGTAATGTCAAATCTGATGTGGAAGAACAATCATCTTCAACCAGGTTGGAGCGTTAGTTGCAATGCCTTTAATACACGCAGCGTGGAGAGGAACAGTGACTCAAGTAGATCCCAAAGTCGCTCTGCCTTCATTTTAACAGTCAGAGCTTTTATACACAAAAATCAAAGAGCTGGTTATAATCAGAAAGTCATTACTATGTTATCTTAAAAGTTAGCTAAGCAGAATTTATATCATTATAGGACAGAGTTCATAGATCAACACATGGATTAGGGAGCAGGCACTTCAATCATACTGTTTGACATTGTCTCCAAGATTCTCATCGTAAATAACAAACAGAAATCAAACTACCTTCTGGCCTGACCTTCTAGCTTGACCTTATCTTTCTTAAGTATACAAGAGAGAAAAACAGGTATTAGAGAAAGAATTTCTAACTTTCCTTCCACACTGAAAACATGGTGTGGAAAAGTGCTACATGATGATGAATGATGATGAAATATTACATCCATAGATAATGTAGTCCAACTGGTTCATGCTCCTCGGTTATTGGTGTCAATGGATCTCATTATCCTGAAACTTTCATGATCGAAACATGGAATATTGTTTGTCAGTTTCCATAAAATTATGCATTAAGAGTAATGCAACAGTCACTTATCATTTTGAGCAGCTGTATCAATTGATAGTTAGATCTTTGTAATGAAATGAATAGACAGTGATCTCAGATGTAATGTGTGAATTGCATTTTGAAATGGTAATACTTTGATGTAAGTTGTGTCATTTTAGTTCAATGAACAAATGATCTGAGGTTGATGTGTATTGTATCCAAGCAATTGTAAAAAAGTGTTAGAGTTTTGAAAAATGTGCATTTTGATCATCGGGTGTGAGTTTAGTGTCTAGAGTTTTGAAAAATGACATCAAGGTTCTGAAATGAGTGCCAAAGTGATTGTAAAAAAGTGTAATATCAGGGGACAGTGGCTATTAGTGATCTGGCCTTCCGTGGCCTCTGTATTAATGTAACAGGTCACATTGTATGTGTACACTGATACTTGATAGTATAATATAGTACAAGTAAAAAACATACATAGGTATCATAGAAGTATTTTGCAGAAATGATTATGGATAGTTATCAAAATGGAGAGGAAATGCTAAATCCAGTCTCCCCAGGCTGAGCTTCTATTGCTGCACCTGCTAAGTGGCTGCTGGCCCCACTATATGGATAGAGCCACACCAAGTACAAGAGTCTCCCCATTGCTATTTATATCTCCCTATCCAGTCTTCTATAGGTGTCAGGGTGGGGTGCCTATTCCCCTGCATGCTTTGAAACCTATAGCACCTGGGACGCACACTTGGGATCCGGTTCCTCTGCCCCTCACATACACATGAGGAATCCCAGGTGCTCAATACGTCATACTGTCTCTTTCATCTCATGTGTAAACTATGGACAAATACATGACTAAACGTGTTAAGTTGCTTTTCCCAGAATGCTTTGCGCCACGATATGCAAATAACGGGGACTATGATTGGCTCCCTGACATTACCCACACTGCGACTGATGCTACCCATTTCACTACCCAACAAAGACCCATAATATGCGTGTGTCTGTCTGTCTGTCTGTCTGTCTGTGTGTGAAAGTGTGTGTGTGTCTGTCTGTCTGTCTGTCATGTAACTTGCACATCTGTGAGGGCACCACTAATGCCGAAAGAGATGTACACATATTGTTTATTTTCCATATATATGTATGTATGTATGTATGCATGTCCAATTGCTTTGACAATACAAATGAATTTAATTGAGAGGGAGAGAGAGAGAGAGAGAGACAGACAGACAGACAGACAGAGAGACACACACACACACACACACAGAGAGCCAGCCAGCCAGCCAGCCAGCTCAGCGATGACATGACGAGCCTCTCTCAGCTTACTGCTATGACAGCACAGAGCACGTACATTCCGTTTAACAAATCGTTAAACAAAAAAGGTTATAAACACATTGACTACAATACCGGTTAGTAAGACGAAGGTGAGTCTCTCGTTAGTATTATTAGTCAGACATTAAATAACTACGCAGGTTAGTATTTATGTCAGGTAACTTCTCGTTATATATATATCAGTCTCATTTACGTTTAGGTGCCGAGAAAGATCCTATTTGTTACCACAATTTCCCTTAACTGATTATTATTCAATGATTAAGGATAGGCAGGGCCACCAATAATCTAATGTCTATTAACTTGTGTCAATTTCAGACTAAACAGTTAAACAGGAATGAGAAGATATTTCTCGGCGTTGACAGATTTTATTTCTAAAATTATCAACAAAACAGTTTAATGCAACACACATTTATATTTAAGAAAACTAAATGATATTACACATTCTAGAGTTATGAATCACAGATTAACATTTCTAATTGATTTCTCAAATGTCATGAATCACAAACTCCAAACTGTTAAACTTATGTGAACTTCGTCGCAGAGAGGCCTCTCTGGCTTCGGGCTCAGATAACAGCACACGGCACGAGGTCCGTGTGGTTTGGAACAAAGGCAGTCCGGTTCGGCTTTGTCCAAGAACTTCCACTCAGTCGATGCACCTGGAAGTTGGGGTTTCGCGAATGTAGAGTCTTTTCCAAACAGATTTTCCACTGGTTTGAAGGCTCCAAGGTTGTGCACAAAATCTTCTTTGTAAGCAGGGTTCCACCGTAGTTACTTGAAGACAAAGTCTTTGAGGAAAGCAGGGCCCTGTTTGTTCCAAGGGTCAAGTTTCTTAAGACTCAAATAGCTATTTAAATGACTGACACTTTCGTATTCAGTCGACTTAGTCAATTGTCCAGCTGTAAAACTCCACTGATCAGGTGGGTCTGTAAAGTTATTTATTTAATAAAGTCCTTTAAAAGAATTCTTCGTACGGCTCAATCTCCTTCTCCCAGTTTAACTCTTCTGTTGCCGGCAAAGACTTGGTTGGTTTCTGATTCCGGTTCTGGCAACAGAGCTACAGGTTGAGCTGTGGCAGCGAGTTTCTGGTTCAGGTGAGAGAAAGAGAGAGAGAAAGACTGTTCCTTAAAGTCTGTCAGATCAGTAGGTGATTGGTCCCTGAGTTCTTGAGATAGGATTTCGGTTTCAGCCCCCAGTGTCCTATTGGAGGGGGGCTTGATTTATGACTGATGTCAATCCATGCCATCTTTTGGAAATGCCGGTTGGCCCGGGTTCGTAGCTCTATGTCGGGATTTCGGCTCTCGTCCACTTCAAAGAGTTTTTATCACCTACAGGCCCCTTTCTCCAGACATCTCATAGCAGAATAACAAACTATTTGGCCTCTTCTCGGTGCCATCCTCCCCAAAACTGTCACTTTTAAGCAAACCAGTTCCAAGCTGATGAGCTAAGGAAATCTGATAACTTTGGGGGGGGGAGAGGTCTTCTTTAGATCCGTGCTTCAGCTCAGAGCCCAAATACTCTTATCCAAATACACCCAACATAACGCTACATATGTATGTATGTATGTATATATGTGTAGAAGGAAAATTAGAAATTATTTTCTTACACCTGTTTTTCTCTCTTGTATACTTAAGAAAGATACGGTCAAACTAGAAGGTCAGCGCAGAAGATAGTTTGATTTCTGTTTGTTATTTACGATGAGAACCTTGGAGACAATGTCAAACGGTATGACCTACGAGCCTGTTCCCTAAAACCATGTGTTGACCTATGAACTCTGTTCTATAATGATATATGTTCTGCTTAGTTAGCCTTTAAGATAACATAGTAATGACTTTCTAGCATGTATGGATGTATGTATGTATGTATATATATATATATATATATATATATATATATATATATATGTATGTATGTATGTATGTATGTATGTCCAATTGCTTTGACAATACAAATGAATTGAATTGAGAGGAAGAGAGAGAGAGAGAGAGAGAGAGAGAGAGAGAGAGAGAGAGACAGACAGACAGACAGACAGCTCGGCGATGACATCACGAGCCTCTCTCAGCTGACTGCTATGACATCACAGAGCACGTACATTCCGTTGCTTGCCGTCTGTCAACCACTCAGTCACTGCTAGCCAGACTGGCTGGCTGGCTGGATGGGGGGGCTGCTTGCTGCTGCTGCGTACCTTAGCAAGCTTATTTGCTTGACCGGCCTTCCTACTCCTCTGCCCACATGCCCACCTATGCCCGATCTGCTGTTCACCTGGATCACAGCTCCGCCCCAACAAGGCAGATCTTCCCAAAAATGGTACAAACTGATCCACGTTCCCCTCCACGGAAAGCTTTAGCCCAAAATAAGGGACCCATTCTGTAACAACATAATGGATGCCCACCCAACCTGTGACAAAACTTAGAAAAAAGAAAAACGGTCAGTCCTCCTGGGGGAGGGACACACAGCCACCCTGGCTGCCCAATATGTCAGCGCCTACCACAGCCTGAGGGACACAGTGACACACGAGCACCGGCTGTAAATATAATGTAAATACTCATTTGTAATGCATGTCATTGTATTTCAAAAAAGGAATCTGGAAATAGTAAACCAATTTTCTTTATTTGTATGTATTTAAGATCACATTTTATTACATTTTCTTTTTCTGTACTTGATAACATCTTATTGTGATTCAAAATTCTATTATTTATTTTCCGTATGTATGTATGTATGTATGTATGTATGTGTGGAAGGAAAGTTAGAAATTCTTTTCTCACACCTGTTAATCTCTCTTGTATACTTAAGAAAGATAAGGTCAAGCTGGAAGGTCAGGCCAGAAGGTAGTTTGATTTCTGTTTGTTATTTACGATGAGAACCTTGGAGACTGTCACGGTCTCCCCTGCTTCTACCTTAGTTCACCACCAGAGGTCTCCCTCTCCCAAATACTAGTTTAGTGCTTCTCTTGTCCTTTGTCCAGTCAAACCAGTCTTTCCACATTCTTCCCTACCAGGTGCACCTGTTCTGTCCTCCTCTCCTATCATTGGTCAATCCTTCATTCACCTCGTTCAATCCCTCTCTCCTTCACAGTACACAGTACCCCTCTGTTTCCTAGATTCATCGCGAAGTCTTGCATTCTCTCCTGAATCAATTCTAAGCCTTGTTTCTTGATTGCCTTCCCGTGTATTTTTGACCTCTTGCTTCCTTCTCTCGTTTACCCCTTTCGGATCTCTCTACTAGCCTGTTCGCTTGATCGTTTGACCTGGACTGTCCCTGTTTATGCTCTCTCGTTTTGCCCTTATTGGATTATCTGCTTCAACTCTAAAGCCTGCACTTGGATCCTTTCCTTTTCCTAAAAAAACCTGTGATTCTTATATGTTCAAACCGAATATTGTAAGGGACATATATGCTGCAAAAAACACATATATAAATTGCATAATATTAATGTATTTTTAATCATATATGTCCTACATACAACTAAAGGCATATAGTTTTTGATGAAGTAAAAACATAGGAAAATAGTGCAAATTTAATATGAATGTCCAGCATATGAAGACATGTATAAAACACAGTGCAGTTTAGCAGTATAAGGCTGTACTTAACTCATGCTCTTGCCTTGTCCTAAGTGGAGCCCTATGCCTATAATCAAACATGGTCATATACTGTATAATCAACCTTAGATCAACTGCTCTTTCAAATCCTGTAGGAAAATGAACAGTCCGCATAAAGGTCAGTGATATTTTGACAGCAGATCCTCGAACCAGTTTCTGCACTGTACAATTTCCAAATTTGCCAACTGCATATAAGTGATATTGGTCATCACTGACACAGAGAAAGTGTGAAACCGTGAAAATACTGCCATCTTTCAATATCACAACCGAGTTGTTCCTTTTCTTTGTCTTTGTGTATGTTTGGCTTTGAATGACCTCTCCGTTGATAACTATTCTGTTGTAGTACCTGCCAATAGAGGTCCCAGGTACATCTAGCAATGCATGCAATGCATTCATATTATTTTCAGACACTGGCCTAATCTTTGGCACTCCAAGTGCAAGTCATATCTAGTATAATTCTTTACATGACGTTTACCAGAGGTCATTTCTGTGTAGAATGATTTAATTTCAGGTGAAACATCATTGGATGAGCAGGCCTTAGCTATGCGTGGCAATGCCCGAGACCATGCTACTCTTTTGCAAAGCTGCTGAGGCACTGCATTACTGCTTTTGACTTGCTTGAGCAAGTAGCCATTATAGCTCTCAAACATGAAAGCAGACTGGGCCCAGAGAGGACCCAAATTCTCAACACTCTTAGTCAAATGCAGAAGTGAATGCATATTGTAGGTCACCTGATCTTCGCCATACAAAGACTGAACTGATTTAACATAAAGCTCAAGAGCCTCATGAGCATGGTCAATATCCTCTTGGCTAATGTCTGAACCTAGCAAAATGCTCACACCCTCCACAAGTAGAGCCCAGTGGCAAAGATACCTGTTTGGAAGTATCCCCTCCAGGACTGGCAAACTGTAATATAAAAGCCAGTTCTGTCATTCGTGAGCTTTCCAAAACCTTAGCTCAACAATAGACCGTGGGATTCTGGAAAAAATGCTTAGAGGCTTGATTGCTAAAAGATTTACATCCACTGTTACAGTGTTCAAACCAACATACCATGGTTTACTATAGCTTTTGGAATCAAACCATAAAGTGGCTATTTGCCGGCAAACCCCCAGCAACACACAATGCATGTAATCAGGGACCATGCCATTGATCAGGTCAAAATCTGGCAAGTCCACAATTGGAGATGGCCCTTTTATGCCCAAAATGCTCTGTTCATTATTTTTGGCAATCTCACCTATTTGCACAGTTGTGTCATGATCTCTAAGGAACACCTGGATGAAGACAGTGCCCACACCCATACTCTCCATTAAACTGCTTGAAATTTTGCAGTAAAGGTCGTGCAACAGCATCACATATGGCACATAATGCATAGACCTTTGTCGTTTTGATTGAGTGATCTACTGGATCCTGCCACTGAAGACCTGTTTGTCCAAGACTTTTGCATTCCTCCACAAAAGGTTTGAGGAAGCTAGTCATTTGTGGTTTTGATGACCCAAACCACAAGGCACATAGTATGACATTTGTATCTCTTTCCTCTGGGGGTAATTCATTAACAGAGCATAGTAAGGGCCATATGCTGTATTTAGATGACTGGAACACTGGCACTCCATCACAATTGAAAGACAGGGAAAAGAATGAATCACTAACTGATTTCAGATATTTGTACAACTTCCCATCTGAAAAATCTGTTATTCCATCTGTTTTGGTCATTGTAAATATTTGGAATAGGCTCATTCTCCAAAAGAGCTTGAAGTTGATTCCTCAAAGGTATACAAATAAAAAATTGACCCAGCTCTAAACTTTGTCTCACAGATGGTATTCTGATTTGTCTACATAATCTTTAAACTCCTTCTCTAGCATGTACTTGCTACTTGGGATGCTTGCAGCATCCCCACTACATAACCTTAACAGCTTCAGTAGGTCCTCCATTAAAGCCTCTGTTACATTGTGCTTCATGGAAAATGCGAGGATGTTCAGCCAACTGGCATCTGTGACATGGTCATTTGAGGGACCTGAAGACACCAGGTTTGATTGGTTGGTATTCTGTAACAAATGGGAAAGAATCCAAATTTGAGTGATCATAAGCAAAGTGTGTACCAAAAGAAACCTGTTTTACTCTAAATGTTGATATTCTTGTTCAACAATATGGCAAGCTGTTTTGACTGTTATTAATTCCCAGGATGTTCATCAAGATTAAAGCTAGTGTTCACAACCCACCCCACCATCTACCTGTATGCTCCTTTCACTTTTACAGACACAATAATACATTACATTTTAGCATTGCTGTTGTGCTTAGATTTATATTGGTGTCTTGAGATGGAAGCCATCTCCATAGGCTACAGATGAATATATTATTATGACATAAAATTATTAGCCATGCATAATATTTTACTGACAGTACTAATGCCAGGCTGCTAATTTATAGAATGCCTGTAAACCTAAAATGGGCGACATATCCTGCTGAGGGACACTAACATTGAGACGCTATGGCGAGCAGTGAAAGCATTGCTCTCATTTCTTGGTTTCATGTCGAAAGGGTGTTTGTTGTGAATATTTAGATATGGTGACTTCGTTCATTGTTCAGTTCACGGGCAGCATTTAAAAACAACATGACCAGCTGTAGTGGGAAATCTACTCGCCTTCAGATATGTTTGTCAATGCATTTTACAACATTTTAAACACATTTTTAAAACCTTAAAACTTAACATAACTTAAACTAAACATTATTTGTACAATTATGTTCAACAATAAGTATAATGCCTATTTATGAATATATTATAGTTTATCATATTTAATACACACATTTCTAGGGCCTATAAATTATCAATATGACCAAAACTTTGCTGGAAAAACAAGTTTTGCCTTGTTTTCCACCTGGTCCGAGTACGACGAGGAATCATTCTTTCTTCTTGGCAACTGTTAAAGCAACACAATTTTCGTTTCGCCATTTTGCATAATAGAAAACACATCGCTACATGTAGGCAAGTGCATTAGGGCCATAAGACCATACAATATGCCGATTGGTTGATGTTTGAACTGCTGCGCGGGATCCAATAGAAATCCAGATCACTGACTCATTGAAGCAGCCAGACAGCGGTAACACGGGCCGTTGCTTTAAGTTTCAACAGAGGTTTCAGATCGATTAAACATGGATTTCTAACGTCACCCCGAAGGAAAGAATAATTGTATCTTGTTGTAATTATTACTCAGGGATTTGTGTTGATTCAGGTTGGTTCATTTAGTAATTTATAAGCAAAGTAGTTGGTTTGTTCAATAAGACAACAGTTGCAAGAGTTAAGGTTACCTTGCTAGGAGCTAACTGAGCCAGCAACAACTTTGATATTGCCCTTGCTTCGTGTATTTAGGTAACGTGAACTGGATTCATGTATTTGTTGGTTTATGTTGAATGGGTATTATACCGTTAACATTAGACTACATTTACTTTTTTTACTGTCAAGCGATTCAGTTTTGAATCTATTTCATTACACAAATCTACCTACGTTGGTCAGGGGCGGGTGGGTTAATTGAGTTAAAATATTTGAATCGCGTTAGTTTCTCACAACTAACGTTAATGAATCAGATTACCGCGTTAAATCGACAGCCCTCATTATCGATTGTACTAATCTTTCACAGATCTGCAGCTAACTTGCATGCAGCTGACATTTAGCTGGCCTAGCATTATGTCTGTGTCTGGCAAACTGGTCTTACAAAGCAAAAATGATGCCCATGACGCTACAATCAGACTCACAAGACACAAAACTGTGACCTTCCCATGTGAGATCTGATGAAACAGCCGTGATCTAAATTCACTAAAAGCCAAACTCTTCTAAAGCCCAAGGTGTGATGAGAAAGTTTGCAGTGGTCCAATGGGTCAGTGGGGAGGATGCTGGGATGTATAGCGAGGTGGAAACCGAAGCCATACGTAAATATGATGACACCAAGATGGATGACGATGGATACCCGCAAACTGACTGTTCAGCTGCTGTGGGATGGCAGAAAGGGAAAAAGCCAAAACATGGCTGGCCAGTGTACGCTGCCTCTATCAAGTTTGTGAGCAGTAAGTAGACCTATCTAATGCATTTAATTTGTTTTTACACTGTCGGGGCCAATAAATAATGTGAAGCTGTTATGATACACGGATATACGGATTCAGATGAAACTGATGTTGAGAATACACCGGTAAGACTGTTTGTATTCCACTGTCACCGAATGAATGTCATGCATATAATCACACACCATTTACTTAAGTACCAATTCACATAATAATACATTTGAACTTAAAAAACAAAGAAATCTGGTATTAAATCTAGGCTAAGTCCTACTGTTATTTAGAACAGTAAAACCAGCAGTGACAAAAAGTCTATGCAAGGGAAGTCAATCACCTTCATTTATATAGCGCTTTTAACAATATGAATTGTTTGAAAGCAGCTTTCCAGTGATAAGAAATGAAAGTGACAGAGATTGTTTTGGCTTTACAGCAGCTCTAGAATAAAGTTATTGTCCAGCTCAAGTTAGTTTTGATTGATTGACTTGCATGCGAAGATCATTAGTTATTAACGACAACGTTGTAACAGAAAACCCTTAACGCGCTCCGGCCGCCCATCCGCACAAAACAGAGCCTGGTGGCTCAACAACGCGCTCCCGGAAATAGGTTCCAAGGTGCGAGCGATTATCCGCTATCTGTGCGCAAACATACGCAACCTCTGCGCAAACACCGACAACAAAGTAACCTTCTTGTTTTTGCACCTGACTATGTCCAAAATATGCATGTCATTAAGAACTGTGATAACACTTTATTTGAATAGTCCAGAATGATGCATTAGTTAAGCATAAGTACACTAGTAATTCTGATTAGTAAGGACATATTACCCATTATTTAACATGTATTAAACATTTGAAGGATCAACATTCTTTCATATTAACAACTTAGCAAACCATATTATTTGTGTGTAGTAATGTACCTCACCATCTATTATGTTAACTGGACTATGTTTAGTTATCTTCTACTCATTGATTAGCATATTCTGTCTTGATAATCTCTGAATTGTGTTCAGGGGACGGGGTTTATGTCAATTCTAGGGTTAGTGATGTCACTAACCCAGCCGTTTGTTGTAGTCCTTAAAAAACGATTTCTTTAACAGCAAATATCTCCCTTTGCTTTGAACTTTGAGCTTCGTAACTTTGCAGATGTTGTTTATGCTCAAACAGCAACATTACACACTAACTAAAGTTAGAAAAGTGAAATCATATTCAAGCACCCCGTTAAAGCTCTGATTTCAGAGAGAAGCGCAGAGAGCTGCTATTTGATTTGCGCTCATTTCATTCCTAAAGTTTACACACATTCATTTCACACGGACATTATTGCCTAGTGATTTCAGACATTTAAGTTTCGTGATATGATCCCCTGGCTCACCTGTTATCCATCAAACACAAGCTGTGACTGTCTCAGCCTTAGCCGCATATTATTCGGCAAAATTATTCGTTATTGGTTTTGAAGCCATTATCCGTGCCTTTCCGAATAAGGTATTGTGCTTCGGGACACCCCTAGTGTAAATCTTTACAACAGGGAGTCCAATTCTCTTTAGTACTGTGTTGTTGGCAGTTTAGCCATAATTATTGCCTTATTCTAGGCCAATAAACATAAATATCACTGAATTAGTGCAATAATTAATGTGAATATAACTTTCACTTTAGAACAGACGGTCAAATTGTCTTTCTTACAATATTTGAGCAATTTATAACTGTAAAACCAGCACTAATTAAACATAGTTACTAGCTTCATATTGTTCAGTTAATTTAATAGATACATTATGTATAAGGTACACTTATAAATTTCAATTAAAGAAGTGAATTTATAGTATTACCTTATCACGAATCCTGGAGTCTTGTAGAACTCAATTTCTGTAATAATTGGACGCAGACAGATATAAATTGTCAAATTTATTAAAAAACAAAGACTAAATGTAGCACTACACTAATTATACAAAAGGGAAAAACTAATTAAAATTCAACTCTAGATCAACAAATCAAAGACAAATCACTTCCGTGACCAAATCAAAGACCATGGGATCGCATATGATAACACACAAATCTTTAAACAAAAAAGGTTATAAACACATTGACTACAATACCGGTTAGTAAGACGAAGGTGAGTCTCTCATTAGTATTGTTAGTCAGACATTAAATAACTACGCAGGTTAGTATTTATGTCAGGTAACTTCTCGTTATATATATATATATATCAGTCTCATTAACGTTTAGGTACAGAGAAAGATCCTATCATTACTTGTTACCACAATTTCCCTTAACTGATTATTATTCAATGATTAAGGATAGGCAGGGCCACCAATAATCTAATGTCTATTCACTTGTGTCAATTTCAGACTAAACAGTTAAACAGGAATGAGAAGATATTTCTCGGCGTTGACAGATTTTATTTCTAAAATTATCAACAAAACAGTTGAATGCAACACACATTTATATTTAAGAAAACTAAATGATATTACACATTCTAGAGTTATGAATCACAGATTAACATTTCTAATTGATTTCTTAAATGTCATGAATCACAAACTCCAAACTGTTAAACTTATCTGAACTTCGTCGCAGAGAGGCCTCTCTGCCTTCGGGCTCAGATAACAGCACACGGCACGAGGTCTGTGTGGTTTGGAACAAAGGCAGTCCGGTTCGGCTTTGTCCAAGAACTTCCACTCAGTCGATGCACCTGGAAGTTGGGGTTTCGTGAATGTAGAGTCTTTTCCAAACAGATTTTCCATTGGTTTGAAGGCTCCAAGGTTGTGCACAAAATCTTCTTTGTAAGCAGGGTTCCACCGTAGTTACTTGAAGACAAAGTCTTTGAGGAAAGCAGGGCCCTGTTCGTTCCAAGGGTCAAGTTTCTTAAGACTCAAATAGCTATTTAAATGACTGACACTTTCGTATTCAGTCGACTTAGTCAATTGTCCAGCTGTAAAACTCCACTGATCAGGTGGGTCTGTAAAGTTATTTATTTAATAAAGTCCTTTAAAAGAATTCTTCGTACGGCTCAATCTCCTTCTCCCAGTTTAATTCTTCTGTTGCCGGCAAAGACTTGGTTGGTTTCTGGTTCCGGTTCTGGCAACAGAGCTACAGGTTGCGAGTTTCTGGTTCAGGTGAGAGAGAGAGTAAGAGAGAGAGACCGTGCGCTGTTCTTTATAGTCTGTCAGATCAATAGGTGATTGGTTCTTGATTTTTTTAGATTGGATTTCGGTTTCAGCCCCCAGTGTCCTATTGGAGGGGGGCTTGATTTATGACTGATGTCAATCCATGCCATCTTTTGGAAATGCCGGTTGGCCCGGGTTCGTAGCTCTATGTCGGGATTTCGGCTCTCGTCCACTTCAAAGAGTTTTTATTACCTACAGGCCCCTTTCTCCTATCTCATAGCAGGATTCCAAACTATTTGGCCTATTCTCGGTGCCATCCTCCCCAAAACTGTCACTTTGATGTAAACCAGTTCCAAGCTGATGAGTTAAGGAACTCTGATAACTTTTGGTGGGGGGAGAAGTCTTCTTTAGATCAGTGCTTCAGCTCAGAGCTAAAATGCTCTTATCAAAATACACCCAACATAACACTACAATAATATATGGTTTGCTAAGTTGTAAATAATGGCTAAAATGCATTTACTGTGCATTCGGTTAATCATTAATTACTAGGTTTATGTTTATTCATTGCATGAATGTGGATCCTTCAAATGTTTAATAAATAATGACTAATATGTAAAGTTAAAAATTAATTACGAGTGTGTTTGTGCTTAACTAATGCATACTTCTGGCCCCTTAAAATAAAGTGTTATCAGATCTCCTTTGAGATATGACTCCCTCCCCTTCAGGTTCTGCAACGTTGAATAAATAAACTTAGATAGCCGCGACTGTTTCCCAAAAATGTATTGTTTCAAATATGCCGTTTAACAGCATTTGTTAGGGGTGTAACGTTACGGTACACAAAACTGACAGTTCGGTACGTACCTCGGTTTTGAAGTCTCGGTTCGTTATGGGTTCGGTACAGCGGGGGGGGGAACTAAACATTAATTCCGTTGTGCATGTTTCTAAGCTATGCAAAAGAGATTTCACTTCTTTCTCAGTCTGTCTGGTGATGCATAGCCCACATAGGGCACGTGCAACACATAACACAACATTTAGAAAGTGGGTGACACTTATTTTGTTACATATAAGAGCGACACTACTCCAGACACTCCCTTGCTCGTGATCTAAAGTTAGACAGAGATGCTGTGCTTGGCTGGGGTCACCTATCAGACAGGCCTCACACTTATCAACTAATTCACGGCCAATACAATGTTGTAACACTAGCGCAATAATGCCCTTTATGGTGTGTGTCATCACTAGTGTTACATGATCATCATAGTTTTTACAATTATATCTCGGAACTTCCCTGTCTGAATCAAAACTCTTGTGGGTTCTAGCAAGGCAAGAACAGAAGCATGCAATGTTCAATCTTGTTCGGGGTCTTAAAGAGTTGACAGAG
The DNA here is from genome assembly GCF_036373705.1 of Amia ocellicauda. Lineage (NCBI taxonomy): Eukaryota > Metazoa > Chordata > Actinopteri > Amiiformes > Amiidae > Amia > Amia ocellicauda. The sequence continues at coordinate 386,326 of NW_027102982.1, forward strand.
GAATCCATATCACTGGTGTCTGGTACTCCACTATTCTAATGAAGAGAAAAGAAAATAACACTTAAAACTGTAATGTGTGTCGGTCAGTAAAGAAGTACACAACTATACACAGTTGTAGGACCTCTATATTTACCTCTCTTTCCATTGATGGTCCAATTCCATCATCAGTGTCTGAGGTTTTATCCTCCCTGCCATGTTCATGGTCCTTGTCATCATCTTCAGACTCATCACCAGTGTTGACACCTTCGTCTTCATCAGACATTGGGAGAGCATCCCTGGGGCTCGGAGGAGGAGCGCTGACACTATTCTTTTGATAAACATACAAAGAAGAAAACATGCATTTAAATTCACTTTGCATTGAAATTTATATATACACACATACGGCCTAACAGCATGTAAACACCGGCATACGTTTAAAATTAATAATAATATTCTAAACACGTTTTAAAATAAAGTGTTACCTCTTTTGGGTCCCTGTCTTCCGACCATCTTAATTTTGTGTTAGGTGCCCCCGCATCTTCATCAGCAGCGTGGTCGCTATGGGGTGTCTTCTTAGCTGGTGTAGCCATAGTGCGCTATGGGGGTTTCCACCAGTTACCGCAGACCTGTTCTGTCCCGAACGGGTGACATGTTTTCTGTGTTTACCAGCATGCTCTTTATACTGTAAATGGTGGCCGGCGGCTCTACAGAGGAGGCGGGGTGTGGGTGGGGTTGGGGGCGTGTGTGGGGACACGTGGGTAAATGGGGGGCAGTGGCTCTACAGAGGAGGAGGAGTGTGGGCGGAGTTGGGTGCGTGTATGGGTGCCACGTGGGTACAGTCATTTGTACCCATTAGGCTCGTGTCCATAACAAATATGTGATAACAATTTATCTCTCCAAATGGTCACCTCACCCAGTGTGTACACGTTGTTTTGAACGTGAGACCATGACCATAGCACGCATAGATACAGATGTCTGTTGGAGATCAACTTTATCGGAGTGAAATAGACACCCCAACATACCGCCCCAACTGAATTCTGTAATAAGAACAACATTTTTGGCGGTTTCCTGGTATGTTATGTGGAATACAATTTTGTGTGATTCTTAGAAAAATTATGAAATACCATTTTGCCCCCCCATAAATAAGCCGCTCCAAGCAGTTAATTTTACACATCCAATATAATATATGAAGGGACACACTCTTCATAATGGCATCTGACTGGGGTCCATTTGATGAGGAAGAGCTAGTAAATGCGTTATCATGTATTGATGGTAAGAATGTTTTTTATAGTAATAGAGTTGGGTTTAAAAGTGTTAGTATATCATGCATAGTTCATGGTTTGTATAATTTAAGGTGAGAGAGAACCGAGATATTACAGCACAGAATAACAGAGCCGAGACTGTCGGGCCGAGCACCCCGCAGGGGACCACGGAGAGTGGAACTCACAACCCCCAACGCCTACGTCCCGAACAGCGCCTTCCAAACCGCAGGAGACACGTGTTCTGAAGGTGGGCCAAAGCAATGTGTTTAATGGCCAGTTTTATTCAGATTTCATGGTATGCCATAGAACAAGTTGTTACATATTATGAATTAATTACATCTTCTAAAACATAATATCGTGTACATTTATGTGACCAATGTTTGTTTTTTGATTTGACAGTTGTTTAACCCACATAACTACACACTCCCCCACCCACCCCAAGTCACAGAGCAAACTTTGAATGGAGGTGTGTAACATTCACCGTTTTTACCAATGTTATTAATAATAATAATAATAATAATAATAATATTATATTTTGTATTTGTTCGAAATGTAGTGAAAAGTCACTGTATAAAGTGTAATTGACATGTTTGTTTTATTATAGCTAAAAATGCGGCACAGCCTGCATTGCCCTGCTTGAGAGGCGTGTCAAGTGGAAAACAGCTGAAGAGATCCGATCGTGCTGATAAAGGGAGGTCCGTTCTACAGCGGGGGAGACAGCCACCAGTCACACAAAGGGGAAACACAGCGCCCAGAAAAGCCCTGAGTAAGACAAACCGGGTGGCACACGACACCACCGATGTGGGGGTGCAATGTGTGAAAGTGAACCGACCGAGCTCCGCTACTGTAAAAAGAGGTAAACGGGGTAAAAGCACGGTTAAAGCCACCACTAGTGGGGATACTGAGATGAAATGTGATCAATCACCCTGTGTTGACATACAGACCCCTGGTGATTGTAGGGCCCTGGTGTTTAGCAAGATATGCAGTCAGCTTGTGGAGGCGTTAAACACCGCTCAGTGCAAAATACATGTTTTGACAAATTTGTTAAAACAAATAGGGAATTGACCCGTTTCTGATGAGAGTTTGATGAATCTGTAATTCACACTGTGAATCAATCAGTCTCTGCAAGATCGAGAAGGGTTGTTACAAAAAACAACCAATTCTGAAAACAACAATTGACAAACAATGAAAAAGGAGAAGCACAAAAACTGTCAGTCTGCTTGTGTAATTAGGGGGGTAATGCGAAATAAAATTAATGCTGCGAAAAGAATGCTGCGTAGGCTTAAATTTAGAACAAATGTGTCACAATTAGCACGGTCACAGACACTGTTGCACACTCTCCAGACGGGAGGCCATCCGGTAAACTTGGAAATTCAGGAATATATAGATCAGGATGTATCTAAGGAACTAGCATCGGTAGCTAATAACAATGATAATCAGTTCGGGGGTGGTGATGCTGCAATGTTAGAGATGAATAATGAAAATGATGAACAAATGGCTGAGGGTGGCGTTGGCGGGGACCCTCCTCGGGGGTTTTTGGAGATTATTCGTCGCTATGACCGAGAAATTAATAGGTTTCGGGCTATGGAGTTTTATGAAGAATTCAGGTTTGTGAACCTGGATCTGGTACAATCTTATATGAATGCTGTCCGTATTGTGCATGGAGCTGTGCAAGGATTGCTAAATGAAATATCACACAATGTGGGTCCTAATGATTTTGTACAGCTGAGACCGAGCTCGGGGTCATTAAATAATCCTTTCTAATCGAGGAGGCGAAATGTGGGGGAGCTGGACGCTGCAGATTTCTTAGAGAGCATAGCTAATTTACTACAAAGTCACAACAAAATTCTATCACATGTGAGTTTGCGAATAACGGTCACTGTGATTAGAAATATGCAAGGTGGTGGTGGTGCGCGGAGGCGCTTAAAAGGTATATTATTTAGTAAAATAATAGACATAAACCAAGGTAACAATTTATGTTTTGCTGCCAGTGTGTACCGCCTGTGGAAGGGTAAAGAATGCACAGATTCCGAAATGTTATATGGTGCCAAACGAATGCATAGCCAGCTGGGGTTTTCAATTCAGAAAAAAAAATGTTTATCAGATATTCAGGCATTTGAAAGACTATTGGGGGTCATTATCAAAGTATTGTACCATGAAAACGGATGGGAATATTTTACTACGGGGCCTACACCTATAAATTCTAAGTATCCGTTGCTCTTATCCTGTATCAAGTGTTGCTAATTGCTTCGCTGTCCTCGTCCTGTACCCTCAGTGTTTTCAGAGCCCGTTCTTGATCTTGTAGAAATATATTGCAGAAGAGCAGAACTACAATCACACTTTTTCAATGCTATTGCTGTTTTCTACCTCCCTGGTGAGGTACCAATGCGGGAAGTTTGTGAGAGTATTTCTAAAATGTGTATGATCCAATACACACAGTTATTTAAAAAGCTGACGTCTTGTACATGCTCACCAGAACCAAGCCTAATTAAATAACACATTTAATATTAAATAAGTACATGTGCAGTAGCCACTTGGACAATTACAGATCCCCAGGTCAAAACACAACAGAAAGACATGGAAGATCGTATTTTCAAATCACACCTGTGGCCCCCCTAACTGTAATTTGGTATTAGTGGGTCAAAGGATTTATTTAGTTCAAGTCATAATAAGATTATATTTTGAAAGGAAACACTACAGGATGTAATATTTAAAATGACTGTGAGTACCTTTCATTAACATTGTTTTAAAGGCTGGGACCAATATGGTGGAATATCTCCAACACACGGACATTGAGAGACTCGACCCCTTTGTGCTGCTGCTCAGAGACCAACTCTCAGTTGTCTCTGAGTAGGCTATGGATCAACTTCCTTTCCTAATATGAAGGAGACAATGGATACAAAACCTATAGGCAACTATGAAAAACAGGCGATTATTGTTATTCTTCTCATTATAAACTACTTAATACATCTCTCCCATAAAGTACAACAGGATAGTGGTGACGTCATTCAGGATTGGATTGCCATTGGTCAAAAGCCCTCTGAGAGAAATTGTGTGGCGACACTCCACACTCTTAGAAGAAATTGTTCTGCACAGAACCATAAAGGGTTCCTCGAGTAATCGCTCTGGTGGATCCCTTTATGGTTCTATGTAGAACCCCTTCAAAGGGGTTACATGAAGAACCCCCAAACATAGCGTTCTATACAGAACCATTCGTTTTAAAATGTTATATATAGAACCCATTCAAAAGGGGGACACGTGCTATACCTGAATTTGTTTTCCAAATACAATCTTTAAAAAATGTATGAGTTCATATATACAAACACACATACACAACGTAGAAATCGCACTACTAGTGAACTAACTTCATTTACATTATATGCCACAACTCCTCAATTTGGAACGCAAAAACAAGACATCTGATGTAAAAGTGTAAACTAATTTTTTAAACAGCACTTTTGATTTTTATCTTCAATTCAGGGGCTACTTATTCGAACAGTAAACTGTATTCTCTCTTCAGAGTGACTGGAATGTTTTTGCCTACATTCAACTTAAATATGAAAGTTTCCAAAAACGGCATAGTTTTCTTTAAGGCTATTCAATGCCAAACACAAAATTCTCTCTGCTTTCAGTGCTTGTCCTTCAGCACAATTACACAGGTTCATGATGTTCTCATTTCAATACATTGTTTTCTTATTTAAACTATTTGACTTTGAGCTTACATTGAGAATAAAATCACGTTTGCAAGTAAAACCTGGCCAAGAAATGAAGCAGCACTACAATAAAACAATACACAGAATACAAAGCAGTTCCTTCAAAAGTGAAAGTGATAAAGAGTGATGTCTGTCAGTAAATTACGTTGAGATCTATTGCATAATCTACAACACCTTATACATCAAACCCAATTTACTAATATTATTGTTATGCATTAATTTGTCACATCTGCCTTTGTTGGTTAGGATAACAGTACAGGATCATCAATATGTACTGAAACGAAACCTGTCCTAGTAAGGTCGTGTCCTAACTGGATTTGACAGAGGAGCATGTAGCTGCCACCACCTTTGGTTTACCGGACGGTCCGGTCGAATAACCCTGGAAGCTAAAATTAGTGATGTTAAAGGGAGAGTGAAAAGCCAAGAGGAAGTATATAACCAAGTCTTTTTAATAACCAATTTAATACGCTGGGTACACAATGTGCAATTTAGGCAAATAGAATAACAATCACAGTATCACTAAACAATCCATAAAAAGTCAATATCCATTAAACAGTTAAGTTAATTTCTCCCTCAAATACATACGACCAATTATTATAATAAAACCGCAATTGACCTTCATTAAAGAAATACTAAAATAAACCATACAATAAACACCAATGTAAGTGAAAAGAAACCACAGTATAAACATCAGATAAACCATACAATAAACACACCAATATAAGTTACCACAATTACAACAGCAATTTCAACTATAAAAGCACACAATACAAACTCTTCAATGTAAAGCCAAAATTCACAACAAGCCAAAAAAAAAAAAAAACGGGTTAATTGCTGTTTTAGACCAATTGATTGGAATATAGCTAATAGGATCAGCAAAATCCAATCAATCAATCACTCACTTGGCCCTGTTACACAGACTGATTAATAGCAGTATGTTTAAGTCTAACCATAAATTCATAAATTAAAGCAAAGAAACTGTTACTATGGGCAAGGACTTGTATAAAACCAAGTTTAAACAATGAAAACATGTAATCAAATACACATAATCCCACAAACAAACACATATAGATTTAAAATAGAGTCAGAGAGCTCCCGTCAACTGAACAGCTCCCCAGTGGCTCCAGAGGTTCAGCTCCAGGCTGGATCTAAACATTTAACTGTATATAGAGTGCATATAGAGTGCATAAGGCATCACAAATTATAAATAAATTATATATTCTATTATGAGAATAATGTTAAAGTAATACATAATATACACTAAATAATAAAAATAAAGTAATAATAAAGTAAATAAATAGTAATGGTGTCGTCTAAGACCCAGAAGGACAAGGGTTTGTTTGTTAAAAATCATATTATGGACAAATTCTATAAAGTCAAATTAAAGGGAAATGAAAGGCTGACATCCACAGGAGCAGCACTCTGGTGCAGCCCTGACAGCCTGATGTAAAATCCAGGCAGGAGAATGTAAACAGAATAGTGATATATTATAGTCTTATTTTCAGAAAATGTTTGGGGCCAGCATAAAATACCTGAAATAAATTAGACCTTGGATTTAAGATGAGTGAAGTAGTCAAAGGGTACGAATTTGAAGGATACTATAGAAATATACACTCACCTAAAGGATTATTAGGAACACCATACTAATACTGTGTTTGACCCCCTTTCGCCTTCAGAACTGCCTTAATTCTACGTGGCATTGATTCAACAAGGTGCTGAAAGCATTCTTTAGAAATGTTGGCCCATATTGATAGGATAGCATCTTGCAGTTGATGGAGATTTGTGGGATGCACATCCAGGGCACGAAGCTCCCGTTCAACCACATCCCAAAGATGCTCTATTGGGTTGAGATCTGGTGACTGTGGGGGCCAGTTTAGTACAGTGAACTCATTGTCATGTTCAAGAAACCAATTTGAAATGATTCAACCTTTGTGACATGGTGCATTATCCTGCTGGAAGTCGCCATCAGAGGATGGGTACATGGTGGTCATAAAGGGATGGACATGGTCAGAAACAATGCTCAGGTAGGCCGTGGCATTTAAACGATGCCCAATTGGCACTAAGGGGCCTAAAGTGTGCCAAGAAAACATCCCCCACACCATTACACCACCACCACCAGCCTGCACAGTGGTAACAAGGCATGATGGATCCATGTTCTCATTCTGTTTACGCCAAATTCTGACTCTACCATCTGAATGTCTCAACAGAAATCGAGACTCATCAGACCAGGCAATATTTTTCCAGTCTTCAACTGTCCAATTTTGGTGAGCTTGTGCAAATTGTAGCCTCTTTTTCCTATTTGTAGTGGAGATGAGTGGTACCCGGTGGGGTCTTCTGCTGTTGTAGCCCATCCGCCTCAAGGTTGTACGTGTTGTGGCATCACAAATGCTTTGCTGCATACCTCGGTTGTAACGAGTGGTTATTTCAGTCAAAGTTGCTCTTCTATCAGCTTGAATCAGTCGGCCCATTCTCCTCTGACCTCTAGCATCAACAAGGCATTTTCGCCCACAGGACTGCCGCATACTGGATGTTTTTCCCTTTTCACATCATTCTTTGTAAACCCTAGAAATGGTTGTGCGTGAAAATCCCAGTAACTGAGCAGATTGTGAAATACTCAGACCGGCCCGTCTGGCACCAACAACCATGCCACGCTCAAAATTGCTTAAATCACCTTTCTTTCCCATTCAGACATTCAGTTTGGAGTTCAGGAGATTGTCTTGACCAGGGCCACACCCCTAAATGCATTGAAGCAACTGCCATGTGATTGGTTGGTTAGATAATTGCATTAATGAGAAATTGAACAGGTGTTCCTAATAATCCTTTAGGTGAGTGTAAAATGACAAGCATTGAATAAGTGAGCTAAATTAACATTGAACCATTTAAAGGAGAAAATAAAAATAAAATACTATTTTACAACCCAGAAATACAAAATAAAATGTTGAAAATTGAATTTGAGCTAATTTCTGAAATGGGAATCTGAGGAAACAGTAAAATATGGTGAAGATATGAATACATAGATATAGAACCGTCTCGGAAATCAGTGGAGAAATCGTGGAGATAAAGCAAATAGAACTTTAATCAAGCCGCTCGGAAGCCCCACGTCAGGAATAATTCCTTCAGTGAGAACTTAATGTTTACCAACATGAGTGCAGCTTTATAGGAAAATGACGTAACATCTTATGGCCGTTCATCCAATCAGAAGATACAGGTCCGGGTCCGTTTTATGATCTGTCCTCCCGTGAAGAGGTGATGGATCCAAAGCAGATGTCCGTCTTTGATGTGCACTAGGAAGATGCGATCCCACGGTCGTCATTTACCTAGTGTCAATCGCTCGTTAACAGAAACAATTCCTGCCTATCTGGAGAAACGATTAAGTCATAAACAAATTCTCAGCAGACATCTGTAGGCTATTTCGGCACTGGGTGATCTTTCATTTCTGACAGGAGTTTCTAACAAATCAACCTTGTTGACCCTTTACTTGTGCTGCTAAATCTAATCTGCTCAGTCTGTATACAAACTACTTCTAATGCTAGTATTAATATAAAACATTATATAATTATCACAAAACATTTTCTTCAACTTCCTATACAGAGTCTTCAATAGATAACCAGATACTCCAGGAAATTAAAGGGTCGTTTGGTAGCTGTGAGTTCCACAATGAAGAGTTTTTGAAATTCCCAGATATAAGATCCCTAAATACAATGTGTAGGTAAGAAATTAACTATTGATCAGTTCAACCTAGTTTCGGGAACAGTTCTTCTGAACATGTACCGGTGTAGATTGGACTTCAATAGGAGGAAGTTGACACAATAAGGACATATGAGCCGCGCAGGTGGACAGTCTTAGTGCCCACGCAAACTCTTCATTGGGGAAATCATTGACTGGACACATTTTTTGAAACTTTGTTTTCCTGAGGTACCTGGGAATCATTATTGAAATCAATTAAAAGGCTTATTTTCTAAAAGATATTTTGTTAAGTAAATATTTTAGTTAAAATAATGGAGTGAAATGTGTGTATAAATAGTAATAATACATGTCAATAAATATAACTTGAATTTTCTTGTAAGAAATTAGGAAAAGGAGAAAGAACAGCTTTTAGGATACAGAGCAATTTAGTGGGTCTGAGCGATGTTGAGGAAGGTTTGAGGAAGTTGACGAGGGGTTTAAGAGTTGATGAGGCTTGGGAAGCTGGAAAAAGGGAGTTTGATATGTGTGAAAGACATGTGCTGCCACTTTCAGCATGAGAGTTGTGAAGGTGGTTGAATGGAATATGAGGGAAAATAAGGAAGTTACTGAAGGTATAACTTAATGTAAAATAAATAAATCATTGAATGAGATATAGTTTAAAGTCTAAAGTCATGATATTGTATGGAAATAGTCCTTTCACTAACAGAAATACCCTATCAATTAGGAAGGGATTCACCCCCCAGGAAGGAGGGGGGGGTCAGTGAAAGTGTCTGTGAGCTCAGCTGGGAAATTGAGAATAGTTACATTACTAATGCTAATAATATTGATGTTGATAGTCTTTGGCAAGATGGGCAAGATGGGCACTGCCTGTGGTATCTGTTCCAACAGAGCTCTCGATTGCTTAATTGAACCTTAATCAGAGCATTTTCATTATTTTTAACTGTAGAGGGTTTAAGTTAAGCATAGAATTGTATGAATAACATATTAAAGAACCAACTATTTTTTACACAATTTGAAAAGTACAATCTAAGCCGGTTGTTCATTCAATGGAGTCATTGAGTGTCCGGTTGAACAGAAAGCAGCAGGTCGGGGCCTAACCGATGAGCCGCTGCCCTCTGCTCAAACCTGCAGCTCGCCAGGCAGGCGAGTAGATCCAACACAATTCATATTAAAGATGCGACTCGGGTCCGAGACCGGCAGCAGCCAATGAGAGTCGAGCACATCCACGAAAACAAGTTACATTATTTTGAGTTTTTGATTTTGACTTTCATAAGTATTGATTCAAATACCTCAAATAACAATAGTTGTTTTGGGGCATCATGATGCAAAAGACCTAAATTCCGTGAAATCCTGCCTGTCGTTAAATGTGAGCAGCCCACCATTTTAAATATCGTCTGGGATTTAAAGAATCGCGTTAGCGTGGGTCTAGCTTTAATTTCAACACTTGTCAAGACACTTTTGGACTTTTGCACTTTTTTTACACAACATGAAATGAAAGCTTTTACTTTGCAGAACAATCTGAAGCAGAGTGACCATGATTTCACTTTGCTGTAAAATCATGGTTGCTCTGCGTCAGATTGTTGTGCAGAGTAAAAGTGTGGAAGTGGAAACAGTGTAGCTCATTGCCAGAGCCAGGGATCGGACCTGGGGCTTCATACCTTCAGTCTGACGCGCTCCCGACTGAGCTACTCGGGCAACTCCGGAAAGACCCGGAAGAGCGCTATTAACTGTGCGCTGTTTCTGCTGTCACTCATCTCCTGCAACAGGCCCGTAGCCAGCCTAGTGGAAGGGGGGTTCTTTTTTTCAAAAAGTGGACCTTTTTGCAGTTTTTCCCCTCATTTTGTATTCAATTATGAGGTTTAAATACTTCATTTTGGTTACTTTTTATGCACTAATTTGTGCTGGATTAGCTTGTCTGCTGGTATCTTAACGAGGACGCTTTTTGATGCACCGAAAATATTTACTACAATGTTGTCAAATTGCTTACCAAGATCATGTACCACCTTTTTCAGTCCAAACACACGCATGCACGCACGCAGACACACACACACACACACACACACACACACACGTGAATGGAGCGCCGACACATCACACATATTCAGGGTAAAAATCTTCTGAATCGGTCACTGTAGCTAGCTAGTCCCACTGGATGGATAATGGTCAGAATTTACTGTGTTCTTCCTTGACCCATGCTACACCCCTCCACTGAGTTTCGTGAAAATCGGTCTTGTAGTTTTTGTGTAATCTGACAGACACAGACACACACGAGTAAAAACATTAGCTACCTTCTGCGTGGAGTTGACGACTGTTTGCTAGCACGTAGTTAGCGTTATCTATCTCAACTGTTAGATTAGGTAGTAAATATAACAACCTTACCCTGTTTGGCAGTGTTTTTGAACATATGTTCAATATTCTGCGACAATGACGCTGCTGCCTGCTTTCTCTCCCGTCTCTCCTGCTCTTTTCACCCCATACTCACTATCCAGCTTGATGTCGTTTGCATAACGTCAGTTGCTGCGCACAGGGCCAATTTGGTGCCCTAGGCAAGATTTTAAGTGGTGCCCCCTGCATCGCAGGGTCATTGTGTTCATACACTCACAGACTGCATAGCTTTATGTCTTTGAGATCTTCTTTATTTTAGAAACAAAACCCCCACACAAACAGTATAAAAACAGTATTAAAGAAACAAGTGACATAAAATGAATTATAAATACAGTATTATAAAAGTATTGCACGAAAAAACGATATTACAGACACCTTAGTGCAATATGCATAATGTAGCAATGTTCTACAGCAGGGGTAGTCAATTATGTTGTGTCAGGGTCCACATTTCTTGGTCAAGGTATAGTCAAGGTCCAGACATGGACTAAATCTGTGAATTAGTCATTTACCCCGTTGCTTATATTTAGTACATTCATTTCACAAAGTACAAAAATCAACTGGTTAAATAAATGTATATATTTGTATTAAAACGGTTTCAGACCACTTACATTTTAATTTGTTAAAGATTATTGTAGTCATATAGATAAACATAATAGAAACTTTCAAGCATTTTGTGTCTTATTAGATTAAAGTCTGTAGCATTTCCCTTTGTCCCACTGTGCACTGCACAAAATTAGTGTTGAAAAATGAGGGCGAAGACGATTGAGTAATTCAGGGTGCGGGTTCTGGGGAAGATGTTAACAACTGGAGACAAGTCAAAAAACAGCTCAAAATCTCCATGAAATCAGGCAGATTTGGACTCAAACATATCTTTGCTTCACAACCACACATCAGCAGCGGAAAATCCCATATCAAGCAACATTATATATGCAAACTGGACGCGGTGCCGGTGGGTGTGATGGAAACGTGTCGCTGCTGAAACGCGTCTGCACTGAAATCCGCTGCGTCCGCCGCTGCCGGACGAGTTTCTAGGTGAACACAAGCTATGGCACCGTGACCCCCGGTCGTGTGCGCACTTTTATATTTTAGAGGCGAGGTTGACAATGTCCAATTTTAGCTGCTTATGTATAGAAATCAGCAAAACCCAATAGCTGTGTTTGTGTTGTTTTTGACAGTACAAAGTGCCGCTGTTGCCCAGTGCAGAGAGAGCAGGGAATCTGCGCGCAGTCAACTCACTGACTGACTCCCTAACAGCAGCTCTATACAGGACATCCCATATTAACACTCACATCCTATTGGCTAATAACCAGGAATTGCTGTGACTTGGTTCCACACAATAACAAGCACTGAGTGCAACAAACCTCCGTACAAATGTTCACTCTTTCGGGCGCCCCTAGCATTTGCCTATTCCGATAGGGCCGGCCTTGGCTTCGCATGTAATACTCCTGTAAAGGATCATTTTAATGAAGACAAAAAAACGGACTTTGGCTACAGGCATGTGCAATGCCGTGTTTATGTGAGAGCTGTGACGCGCTGTAGCAGCAACTACATGTTTTCTACATCTCATCTCTAATGTGAGACAATAAATACATGCATGTGCAAATAGTGCTACATGTTCAATTAATCGCCAACATTGGAATCGGCAGGGACATGTATCTATGTATTTAATATTGGTTTAGTTATTTATTCCTGTAGTGTAAAATAAAAACCGCAAGAGTAGAAAAAGCATTTTTGCACGACCACGGTGTATTTCTGCGCTCGATCATTGTAGCAGTGAATGACGTCATACAAGCCCGCTGTGTCAATCACAGCCAGTGGGCGGTGTCCAGTGCGCTTATTGGCCGACATTATACTTCAGCGTTTAGTGTCACCGTCTCACAAACACTGAAACCCCAGAGGAGATGAGATGTAGTAAACATGTAGTTGCTGCTACAGCGCGTCACAGCTCTCACATAAACACGGCATTGCAGGAGATGAGTGACGGCAGAAACAGCGCACAGTTAATAGCGCCCTTCCGCGCCGATGCTCCGTTGCCGGAGTAGCTCAGCTGGAGAGCAGCAGGGTGACGATCCGGAGGATCCGGGTTCGAGGTCTGGCCCGGCAATGTGTGACTTGACATCCAGCCAATGTTTTTTTATTTGCAGGACGATGTCAAGCAGCGACCATGATTGCACTGCGCTGTATAAGTCATGCTCGCACTGTCCCGGGCCTTTGCTTTTGTATGCAGGATAATCCATGCCAGAATTAAAAATGAATACACAGAGAAAATCATCAATGAATCAATACATGTTGAAATAAATAAATGAATACATCAATAAATAAATAGACATTTAGACAATAGACATAGGTCAATATGCAGCGGCTCGTTTGGAAAACCGAGCTCAACATCCTTCCCCAACAAATAGGCCACGACTTGCCGCAGCCCTGTAGACGGGGCGTCCATTTTCCACATGAATTTACTAGCTAAGAGTTGTATTGTTGTGCAGAAGCTATTTTTGACTTTGTTCTGAATCGCACTGTCTGTTACACGTGGCTCGAAGCCCAATGTTTGCGCTACAATGTTAACGTTCATATTTCACACTTTCTATTTTTGTCTTTTTTTTAGCCCAAGTGTCCAGGCTTTTCGCGCATGTAGACGATGTGCAAAAAGAAGCGCACTTTCCCGCTCCAGCGCCGCGCTGTTATGTCATGCTGTAAATATAGTAGTACTGTGATGAGCCAGTCGGCTCTGTCACTGATTGAATTGGCTCTTATTAACCCTAATTGGACTGAGCATTGCGACCAATCACGGGATGTCATACCGGGAGCAGATGGGGATATAAGCAGTGCTCAGAAGACACAAGAGAGACTCTTTCTACGGCTAGCATTGCTTGTGTTGGTTTGTGTGCAGATAATAGGGGGCTGCTTGTTTTTACATGTGCAGTGTGCAGTGTGCAGTGTGCAGTGTGCAGTGTGCAGTGTGCAGTGTGCAGTGTGCAGTGTGCAGTGTGCGCCAAATGCTGGGGAGCTGTTCAGTTGACGGGAGCTCTCTGACTCTATTTTAAATCTATATGTGTTTGTTTGTGGGATTATGTGTATTTGATTACATGTTTTCATTGGGCAAGGACTTGTATAAAACCAAGTTTAAACATAGTAACAGTTTCTTTGCTCTAATTTATGAATTTATGGTTAGACTTAAACATACTGCTATTAATCAGTCTGTGTAACAGGGCCAAGTGAGTGAGTGATTGATTGGATTGTGCTGATCCTATTAGCTATATTCCAATCAATTGATCTAAAACAACAATTAACCCGTTTTTTGTGTTTTTTTGGCTTTACATTGAAGAGTTTGTATTTTGCTTTTATAGTTGAAATTGCTGTTGTAATTGTGGTAACTTATATTGGTGTGTTTATTGTATGGTTTATCTGATGTTTATATTGTGGTTTCTTTTCACTTACATTGGTGTTTATTGTATGGTTTATTTTAGTATTTCTTTAATGAAGGTCAATTGCGGTTTTATTATATTAATTGGTCGTATGTATTTGAGGGAGAAATTAACTTAACTGTTTAATGGATATTTACTTTTTATGGATTGTTTAGTGATACTGTGATTGTTATTCTATTTGCCTAAATTGCACATTGTGTACCCAGCGTATTAAATTGGTTATTAAAAAGACTTGGTTATATACTTCCTCTTGGCTTTTCACTCTCCCTTTAACATCACTAATTTTAGCTTCCAGGGTTATTCGACCAGACCGTCCGGTAAACCAAAGGTGGTGGCAGCTACACGCTCCTCTGTCAAATCCAGTTAGGACACGACCTTACTAGGACAGGTTTCGTTACAGTACATTTTGATGATCCTGTATTGTTATCCTTACCAGCAAAGGCAGATGTGACAAATGAATGCATAACAATAATATTAGTAAATTGGGTTTGATGTATAAGGTGTTGTAGATTATGCAATAGAGGGCGGTGACGTGCACTAGGAGACTATACTATTTTGTGCATATGGCTCTCCTAATATTTTCGGTCAGCTTATTACCCAAAATATCAAATACTCTTCAGGATTGCATTCCACAAATAAAGCCAATCCGTTTTTAGTGTTTCTCTGAACACATCCAAGCTTACCTAGCCGCTACATATTATTTTCAATTACCCGTAATTCTGATCTGTATTTTGGCTTGTTAATAGAAGTTATTGAAGTTGGACTCCTAATTCAAAATAACCAATATGTATCTCAACGTAATTTACTGACAGACATCACTCTTTATCACTTTCACTTTTGAAGGAACTGCTTTGTATTCTGTGTATTGTTTTATTGTAGTGCTGCTTCCTTTCTTGGCCAGGTTTTACTTGCAAAAGTGATTTTATTCTCAATGTAAGCTCAAAGTCAAATAGTTTAAATAAGAAAACAATGTATTGAAATGAGAACATCATGAACCTGTGTAATTGTGCTGAAGGACAAGCCTGAAAGCAGAGAGAATTTTGTGTTTGGCATTGAATAGCCTTAAAGAAAACTATGCCGTTTTTGGAAACTTTCATATTTAAGTTGAATGTAGGCAAAAACATTCCAGTCACTCTGAAGAGAGAATACAGTTTACTGTTCGAATAAGTAGCCCCTGAATTGAAGATAAAAATCAAAAGTGCTGTTCGTAATTAGTTTACACTTTTACATCAGATGTCTTGTTTTTGCTTTCCAAATTGAGGAGTTGTGGCATATAATGTAAATGAAGTTAGTTCACTAGTAGTGCGATTTCTACGTTGTGTATGTGTGTTTGTATATATGAACTCATACATTTTTTTAAGATTGTATTTGGAAAACAAATTCAGGTATAGCACGTGTCCCCCTTTTGAATGGGTTCTATATATAACATTTTAAAACGAATGGTTCTGTATAGAACGCTATGTTTGGGGGTTCTTCATGTAACCCCTTTGAAGGGGTTCTACATAGAACCATAAAGGGATCCACCAGAGCGATTACTCGAGGAACCCTTTATGGTTCTGTGCAGAACAATTTCTTCTAAGAGTGTGGAGTGTCGCCACACAATTTCTCTCAGAGGGCTTTTGACCAATGGCAATCCAATCCTGAATGACGTCACCACTATCCTGTTGTACTTTATGCGAGAGATGTATTAAGTAGTTTATAATGAGAAGAATAACAATAATCGCCTGTTTTTCATAGTTGCCTATAGGTTTTGTATCCATTGTCTCCTTCATATTAGGAAAGGAAGTTGATCCATAGCCTACTCAGAGACAACTGAGAGTTGGTCTCTGAGCAGCAGCACAAAGGGGTCGAGTCTCTCAATGTCCGTGTGTTGGAGATATTCCACCATATTGGTCCCAGCCTTTAAAACAATGTTAAAGGAGATGTTAAAGATCTTGTAGAAATATATTGCAGAAGAGCAGAACTACAATCACACTTTTTCAATGCTATTGCTGTTTTCTACCTCCCTGGTGAGGTACCAATGCGGGAAGTTTGAGAGAGTATTTCTAAAATGTGTATGATCCAATACACACAGTTATTTAAAAAGCTGACGTCTTGTACATGCTCACCAGAACCAAGCCTAATTAAATAACACATTTAATATTAAATAAGTACATGTGCAGTAGCCACTTGGACAATTACAGATCCCCAGGTCAAAACACAACAGAAAGACATGGAAGATCGTATTTTCAAATCACACCTGTGGCCCCCCTAACTGTAATTTGGTATTAGTGGGTCAAAGGATTTATTTGGTTCAAGTGATAATAAGATCATATTTTGAAATGAAACACTACAGGATGTCATATTTAAAATGACTGTGAGTACCTTTCTTTAGTGACGGTTCTGAGGGGGGCAGGGATTAGTTGAGTGTGCTAATTGGAGCTGTGAAGTGTGCAGAGAAAATACAAATGTTTTCTTTTAATATGAAAACAAAGATTTTTTTTTTAACACCGACCTGGGATTGTGTTTCTTTCCAAGTTTCCTTATTGTTTCTGAGAAGAGACTGTTCACTTGCAAAGTGAACTGGACCCGTGTGACTCGCAGGTAAGGAGAGCCCGTGTTGAACTAAGATGGCTACAGTGAGTTTTCCTGGACAAAGCTCGGGCAAAGGATAGCGCAGAGTGCACCTGCACCTGAGATTGTGTTGAGAAGCTTTGTGATAAGAGCAGGTAAAGAGGGAAAAGAAACACAAGTCAGCAGCAATAGTATTTTCTTTCTTTGAAGCACACATTTTGTTTTAACTGAAACGGGACTACAACTTTTGAAAGGGAAATAGTTGCTAGTGCACTGTATTTGTATTGAGTTTATTAGAAGAAAAAAAGCTTATATTTTGGACAGAACGAAC
Organism: Amia ocellicauda; assembly: GCF_036373705.1. NCBI lineage: Eukaryota > Metazoa > Chordata > Actinopteri > Amiiformes > Amiidae > Amia > Amia ocellicauda. The sequence goes on from NW_027102982.1 coordinate 403,661, forward strand.
TCGTTTGGCATGCAACTAGCAGCAAACGATGAGAAGCAAACAAAACAGCAAGTTAGCAAGTTACAGGCTGTCCTAGGTCCGGGGGTGCTTATGGTTGTTTATGGGTTCCCTTACCTTAGCCAGTGTCATGTACGGGTGTCCGTACCTTACTAGAGTGTTTGTTTTTATTATATATATATATATATATATATATATATATATATATATATATATATATATAATATATAATAATGTAATATTTCAAATAAATCGTCACAATGAGTGACACCAGCATTATTGGTTTTTTGAGAAATAAAAAAACAGAATGTAGAGAAGAAAATGTTGGAAGGAAGTTGGGAGAAAGACTGGTCTTCGAAGGAGCACCGGGACAGGTGGAAGCAACAACAACCAGATAAGACAGAGAAAGGAATTGTGATATTGTGTCAGGTTGGTGAGAATCAAGAAAAGAAAATAACAGAAATGGAAGATCATCATAAACAGTAATGTGAATTGAGAGCAGAAGTTGTGAAAAATACGATAGAATTAATAGAACTACAAGGCAAATTAGAAGGGCAAGAAAAGTGGTCAGAAAAGGTGAAGGTGTAGGTGCGCGATGTGCTGCCGTGTTAGGAGCGCGTCGCGACACAGATCACTCCGAGGACGACAGGCCCGATTGGGATGATTTAGATCGCAAAGCATGGGAATATGAAAAAGGAGGTTTTGCTAGCGCTCCTCCCCCATATAATCCGGAATATAAATCAATCACTGATTTTGGTTATAATAATACATTGTATCCAGATCTGACCGCTCTGAAAACGGTCCCAGCTGCACCCATGCAAGTCAAAACTAGACAGAGTAAAGAGGAAGGTCAATCAATAGTCTATACGACTAAAACCCATGTCCCCTTCTCCCCAGGAGAAAAAGAAATGATATGGGCGTCCCTCCCAAAATTAAAACCAAACCAGGGTAACACAACTTTTTGGGATATTCTAGATGAAAAGATGGTTATTCACCTCCTTCACCTGCACGATGTACACATCATCGTGAAGGCTAAATGTCCGCCCAACATTTGGATACAGTTACTACGAGAATATCAGACCGGGGAGTGGGCTAATGTAGCCTCTACAGATGAGGAGGAAATAACAGAACTTTTTCACAATGGATCAAGAAAACTGAGATAGTGAAATAATGAAATAATCGAGTGGGATTATTTGACATTTTATTCTAAATAATCATAAGCTTAAATAATAAGTTATAAGGGCTGTTTGAGACACTGCAGGGTCAATAAAACATGCCACAGATCGGATATCTGAATTATCTTTAGATATCAATGTGTATGTGCTTTGTGTGTTTATGAATATGTATAGTTTGAAGGTGATATAAGGTAAATGTCTATGTTTTGGCAATCATTTTAGAATTATATTTAAAAATGTAACAACAGATTTATCATATTCATGAGGATCTTTGGCTCTATACAGAGTGCCTCAAGCATCAGAAATCAGAAAGAAAGACTATTATAAGAAAAGTAATCCAAAATATACATTGAATAAACAGATGGATAATAATAGTAATACATAAATAGTCATGGTGTCTCCACAAGAAGAACCAGAATTTGTTTGTTAAACATCATGTTATGGACAAGCTCTGTCAAAAGTCAAATTCAAGGAAACGAAAGGCTAGAAGAGAGCCTGGTGCAGCCCTGACAGCCTGTGAAAGCAGGAGAATGTAAACAGTCTGGTGACATGTTACAGTCTTTCAGAAAATGTTTGGTTATTGGTGCCTAGCATATAATACCTGAAATGAAAGTCAAAGTAGACCATGGTTTTAAGATGAGTGATGTAGGAAAAGGGTAAGATACCGCAGAAGTATAAGATTACAACTATAGAATAAGTAAGCTCAAGTAATATAAAATGCTTTACAGGAGAAAAGGAAGAATGGAAAGGAAGAGTAAAAGAGAAGGTGTCCTAGGATTATGGGAATCATTATTGAGATCAATGGCCTATTGGCTAATATTTTGTTAGGTACATATATGACTTCAATAAACGAATAATGGAGTGACATCTGTATAAATATAAATAAAACATATTGATAAAAAAACCTGAATACATTTCTTGTAAGAAATTAAAAATAGGAGAAAGAATAGCTGTTAGAATGCAGAGCAATGTTGACCAAAGTTGAAGAGGGTTTGAGTAAGTTGACGAGGGTCTGAGTAAGTTGATAAGGCTTGGGAAGCAGGAAAAGGCGAGTTTGATGTGTGTGAGACAAATGTGCTGCCACTTTTAGCACAGAGAGCTTCTGATGGTGATTGAATGAAACGTGGGAAAATACGGACGTTACTGAAGATATAACTTGATGTAGAATAAATGAATAAATAATTGAATGAGATATGAGTTAGTTTAAAGTCTAATGTCATGAAACTTTGACTGTATGTAAATAGTTCTTTCACAAACAGTAATACCCTATCAATTAGGCAGGAAGTCCATAAATAAACCAGTGTAAGGGATTGAGATTAGGGAACTGCCTTATGAGTAAATGCAAGTGTTCTACTACAAACGGTGCAACAGTGTCTATAAACTAATGTCCTGGGATATAAGGAATGGTTACATTACTAGATGCAACACCACTTTTGCAACAGGGCCTAACCATCCTCACTGCTCCCTGGACAAGTCGGTGGCTCCCCCTGTCCAGTCCACGGTCCCTGTCACCCCCTGTGTCTGGACCGGACGGACCCCCACTTCTACCATGTCTGGATATCGGAACTGGAATGTCGCCTCATCCTCAGTGATAATGTCCTGCTGGTCTATACGGGAGAGTCTAGCCAGTGGGCAGCGCTGGGGGACATCTACAGGGTAGGGGAAAAGATTTAACACTGGCAACGGGACCCTACCCTGGCATACCCACGTGATGGTCCGTGCCACCTGCCGCTCTCGCTCCTCATCCCAAGCCTCGATCAGGACACAGTATTCCGCTATGTGGGGGAACTCTGGCACCTGTGCCCACAGCACCATCTCACTGCAGGGCGGAATCTGGACAGTGGACTGCCGGGTCAGGCTCGTTAACGTTAATGTTAACCCTCTTCTCGCTTTCTCTGTTTGCCGGTTTCCCTGTTTGCCGGTTTCCAGCTGCCCTGCCCACTGCATGGAGGAATACCCAAGCAACACAGCGCCCAGGTTAGTAGGTCCAGTATGTAAACAGACACTGTAATGTTCAATGTCTTTCCTCGATCGCTTATAATCCAAGGAGGGGAGAGGGGTGGGCACAGCAGGAAATCACTCGCAGCTTGGCGTCTTAAACTTCTCTACGTTTCCACACTCCATGGAAATCAGCGAAACCAAAGGTGCACTCACTGTAGCCTCCAGAGGAATCCATCTCTCTCTGCTTCTGTCCTAGTGATGGGAATTCCGGCTGGTTTCAGTGAGCCAGACCATTTGGCTCAATTCAGCAATAAGAGCCGGCTCTTTCGGCTCCCAAATGGCTCTTCATTTAGTACCACTTCTGGCTTTTATAATTCAGGCAAATTTAGCAATGTTTGGACCTATGATTGGTATGTGTGCACATACATCACTTATTCAATGTAATTATACTTAATCTTATAATTTCCAGAATACCATAATTTACATGTTTTGTATTAAAAAAAAAACGTAAATCATGTGAAAACATCAAACACTATTACACATGTGTATTGAACGTTTTATTTATATTGAACTATCCAAAACACAAACCATTCCAAGCAAACCACACTCAAAATGGAACCATATAACAAATAAAAAATGAATTACAATGCGCATAACGGCAGCATCCAACAGTTCTAGATGTATATATTACCAGTGACCTTGTCTTTAGTGCAGACTGGCATTAAGAAAGTCTAAGTGCCTCAGCTTACAGGGGCTGATCCGGTTTCTGTTATTATCTGCCCTGTTTTGGAGAAGATTCTTTCTGAAGGGACTGATGTTGCTACGATGCAGAGTCTCCCTGCCATCACCTTGACCAGTCGTGGGTAGACTGAAGCCTCGGTCTCCCACCAGCTCAGCGGGTCTGTGGCTCTTTGGATAAGGGGCTCTTCAAGATAGGATCTTACTTCCAGTATAGCATCTGCTGTGGGATTCCTTCTTGCAGTGTCTCCTGTTGCTCTTTCATCAAAGAACCTCCTAACAGCAGACGTTTGTGGCTCCACTTCTAGTGCCCCTGCTCCCTCTTCTCCCTCTTGGCCTCCTAGTGGTGTAGCCTGCTGGCTGCTGGGGCTGCATCTTGCTGCTGCTGTTACTCTTTGAGGTGCCTCATCAACAGCTCTGTTGTCATTGAAGGACAGCTGTTTGAACCTTGGGTCCATTATGGTGGTTTCTGAGAGAACGGTATTGTATTCCATTCTGTGGAACTTTCTTTCCATAGATGCACAGAGAGCAGTCACCAACTCTCTCTCTTTCCCTTTGGTTACTGTTCCTCCTGTCTGGTGGTGGGCTGTTATTCTCTGCAGACCCTTGCACAGGAGTAGCATTTTGGAGGCTGTCACGTAGCTGAAAAAAAAGAGAAAACTCAGAATTATGCTTTGTTTTATTATGTGGTATATGGACTTTGTTCAGTTTATTCTTGTCTATTATTACTGCCATTCCCCTCTAATATGCACCTCAAATATGCAATTATGTAATACTAATGTAAAAACAGTTGTCCATTGTACCTGTCTGCACTGATCTCCACAGTGACTGCTCAAAGGGTTCCTGAACAGTGCATGTCTCTCGCACTTCCTCCCACTCTTCTTGGCTCAGAGCATCAACAGGTGCATTGATAATGGCCAAGGTAGAGATGATTGCATCCTTGGACTCCAGAACCCGTTTCAGCATATGAAATGTTGAATTCCACCTTCTTGTTTGGACCTCAGCTCAGGCATACCCATCTGGCGTTGAGAAGACTTCAGCTTCTCTGTGGCTCGTGTGCTCTTATGGAAGAATTCCCGCATCGCCTTCACTTTGTTCACAGTGGGCTTCATCACCTTCAGGGCATCTCTTACAACCAGGTTGATTGTGTGCACGAGACATGGGTGGTGGGTCCATTTCAAGATGTTAAAAAGCTTTGGTGATGTTAGCTGCGTTGTCAGTAACACAGCAATCCACTTTGTTTTCTACTTGCCACCCTTTTTTTGCACTCTTAGCAGTCCCTCTGCCAAGTTATCTGAAGTGTGTCTGCCACTAAACTCAAAACAGTCCAGAAGATTGGACACCATTTTTTATAATTTTCAATGAAGTGACATGTAGCAGACATGAAGGAAGTGGTGGCTCTGGATGTCCAGCAGTCAGTTGTCAGGCAAACTGCTGTAGCCTTTTTAACCCTTTCTTGCAGTGAAGCACATTGTCTGTCATACAGTCTTGGAATAGTTGTTTGGGAGAGTGTTTTCCTGCTTGGAAGAACATACATTGGATTGAGAGCATGGGTGTAGCTTCTAAATCCCTTGTCCTCCACGACTGAGAATGGTTGGAATTCCCTTGCAATAATTTTAGCCAATACCTCATCAATTGTGTTTGGTCTTGCTGGGGTCATGGCCTTTGGCATAAATTGGCTTATAGAACTATGGGTTGCAATAGGTCGCAGTACCTGATGCCTGAGGGGTGGCTGTGAGCACTGCAGCAGCAATGGTTCCAGTAATCGCACAGGTATTTTCATTTTCAGTAGCAGGCATGCTAGCTTGCCTGTTTTCTTCCAACTGCATTGATGGATTTATAATTCTAATGTGTCAGTGAAGGTTGTTAGTAGACCCTGCTTGATATGATACTTTACAATTTTTACATTCTGCCTTTGTTGTTTATATTATCAAAATGCATCCAAATGCTACTTCGTTTGTGCCTGTCACTCATCTTGTTTTCTGACCCGTAATTAAAGATGAACTTTTCGCCACACTGCTCGGCCGCACCACTCGCACTGACTGAATGTTGTGTTGAGGTGTGTGTGCTGCACCAAACGGGAGCACCGGGACAATGTCATCATACGCAGCACATCAACACAACATTCATACTTTTATTCTGTCTTGTATTCATTTATAAGAAATAAAAACATAAGAACAGACATCCTTTCTCAGACGGGACCCGGCACATTCGCGAACGACATCACTATTCTGTCCCTGTGCGCCGTGTTGATCTGGGTCCTGCTCCCAGGTCTGCCACCTCCCCTCCTGTCTGCTGAAGTCCACTTTCCAATGTGGGAGGTCTCTGCGGCTCGTATCAGACGCTCCCTCCTCTCCTCTCCCAGGGCAGGGTGATTAAGTGGGGACGCGTGTGAAGAGTGCAGGTGGACCCAGGTGAGTTGTGCGGTGGTGATTGGCTCAAAGAAACACAAATAATAAGGCACGCGTGCAAACAATCAAAATAATACTAAGTGAATAACAAATTAAACAATAAAGTGAAAGATAATCACCACACAAAATAATGGCAATATAGAACCAAACAAAATACACAAGCCATATTGCATAAAGTGAAGTGAAATATAAATATAATAAGTAATGGTGATTAAGGAGCTAATTAACACCGTCTGTGACATTTACATTGGTTGGGTGTGTGGATACCAGTAATTATTTTTGTTTTATTGAAATACAAAATAATTCTATTTTTCCGAAGTGCTGAACTTTAATACAGTCTAGAAAGATTAATATTTTTTGTCTTGGGCTATATTATTATTACCATAGTTTTTCTATTGTATAAGTATCTTGGAGTAGGGGCATCTCACCTGTCCTGTAAGATTTGGGAGGGTAGGAATAGTGTAGTTATTTTCTCTGTTTACTTGTTGTGTGCCCCATTACTGTTAGTTCAGGTAGCCACTGTGAATTTAAATCCTGAACCCTACTTTGCCAAATAAGGTCACAGCTTTACTTTGGTATGTAAAAAAAAAAGAAATAAGAAAGAAAAGAAAACGCAGGATAGGCACATACCTCAAATTTGGCACATACCCCCTGTGGCCCCCCTAACTGGCACCGTGGACAAAACACTGTCAGCACCCCCCCCACCACTAACATCATGGACAATACACCCCCCCGATGATGGCCCCGCTACGATTACAACTGGCCCCAGCCATGCCCCCCGAGATGAAAGGGGCTAGAACCACCGCTGAATGGCTTGTTAGTGAGTTTGACTTAGGATCATGTTTTTAGTTGTTTAATATCTGCAATATGAATAGCCTACAATCATTACACATAAGTTTGATTTAAAATAACTAATTAAAGGTTAGATATACTGTATAACTTTGAATACTATTCTATACGGAGACATTATGTATTCTTACCATGGCAACTTCGATATTCTTGTTTCTATTAACTTTTGCATGTAAAGATTACATATTGTGGTTATGGGATACTTCGTTGCATTTTTTGGCATGTTGTTGTTTTCTTTTATGTGTGACTTTTAACTTTATACCCTATAGGATCCAATAACTTTAAACAGTATAACAATAATAATATTATAAGAGAAGACCAGCTAATGTATTGTTTACATGCAAAACCTTGGAAAAACATACTATAGTAAGCAAATGTAAACTATGAGGAAATATAATATTTGCACCCACAGTATAATGGACTGGGGGATAATCAGTATTTAAAAACTTTAAACTTTCAATATTTCCTTAAGTGACATTACGTGTACATCTAGATTGGTGATTGTTTCGTTACTCTGTAGTATTTCCTTCTTTGCGTCATCCTGCCGAGCTCATGAATTCTTGCCAAGGATGTTTTTCCTTGACTCCTTTGTCTCCGCAGTGAGGCTGACTGGGACGAAGTATGGCTGTGGAGATGGGGGTGTGGGGCCTGCACGGTCATGGTCTCGCAATACCAGCCCCAGTCCAAGAGGATACTGTATATTTTCTGTGACATCTTCCGAGGAACAGTGCCTTCATTGAAACTGTGGCGACATAGAAACTAAAGCAATCTTCTGTCCTGTCTCGAAGCAGTACAAGGAGAAGATGACATGGGAGACGTCAAACAGCAGTTAGATTATTTATTATTATTTGTAAACCTAATAAACTGCCTGGCTTGAAATGTCTCTATGGTGACATAGTGAAAAAAGGTGTTACGAGTTGGACGCCATGGCGTAACAAACTGAAAAAAACAGTTTTCGGCTAGAGAACATTTGACAGTACCTGATATTATGGCAACTGCCCTGTTTTGGAAATTACAACATTTAATATCTTTGGTTTATATTTACAATAGGGCTATTTTGAAACATTAAGGCAGATTGCATGCTTCTCCTGAAACCTCCGAAGTTTTCCTGTCCTGTCTTCCTGTCATGCGATATGTTTATATTGTATATTGTTCAGCTCGGCTACTCTTTCTGATTAGCCAGCTATGTATTATATTGTATTTTTCTCATTGGGTCTGTGACCCGCTCCTATTGGATCAGGGGTCCACTGCCATGATATTGCGCGGAGGCCGCACAAGTGCTTGATTGCCTACACCAGACATTGTGCAAGTAGATTACGGCCTCGCTCCTAGCTGCACTAGTAGAGCAGCCGGCCTTGTTCTTGTAAGTGGAGGGCATAAGAGTTAACCTCTGTAGCCCCGCTTTGTATATGCTGATAGCAGACAGCTCCCGGTAGAGCGTGACTATGGTCCTCGCTCCTGGACGGCTCAGGTGCGGCCCTACGGGATCCCTGAGGTAACTGTCTGGAGTTGTGTTGCCTAGGCACCCTTGCGGTGCACCTCGTGGCAGGCTCCCTTATCAGCTCGCTGCCTCCGCCCCTGCGACGGCTTTGTTATACAGCAACCCCTCCCCCTTGGGCAGTGCTTCCGACTTGAAAGATAACGATAGGTTGCGTATGCAATACAGTACACACAAACCATTATTTGAATAGGCACACAAAGCGCCAACTAAGCATGAATGATAGTATAAATGAAAAACACTTGTGGCTTTTGCTTTTTCATGTACAGGGCATAGCAGTTTGCAATAAAGTTTATTCATACATGTAGTAAACACACATACACACAGGCATCCAAATGTGTAAAGTATGCTTCCAACAAGGCCGACTTCATCTCCGCCTTCGCCTCCCACCACTCTCTGGATTTCCTCGCTCTCACTGAGACATGGATCTCCCCGGAGAACTCATCCACCCCTGCTGCCTTATCCTCTGTGTTTGTCCTGTCCCACTCCCCCTGTCTTACTGGGTGGGGGGGGAATAGGGCTCCTGCTCTCCCCTTCTCTGCTATTCTCTGTGCCACCCCCCTCTCTCTCCTCTATCGCCTCCAACAGCTTTGAATTCCCTCTCACCTCTTTCTTCTAGTTCTCTACTGTCCTCCTGGTCCACTCACCACCTTCCTGGATGAACTCGACTTTCTTCTCTCCTCCCTCCCCTCGCTGTCCTCACCTACCATCCTCTCCAAACCCTCCCACTCTGCCGGATTTCTTCCTCTCTTTTACTCCTTTAACTTCTCTCTCTCCGTCTCCACCCACTCACAGTGCAGGCTGCCAGTTAGACCTCATCTTGTCTAGAGGCTGTTCCCCTTCGCAACTCTTCGTGACACCCCTGGACATCTCAGACTCAGAATCACCACCGAGACGGCTCTCCTGGCAGTCACTGACTCCCCCCGGTGTGCTCGGGCGGCCTCCCTCTCCTCAGTCCTCATCCTCCTTGATCTCTCTGCAGCATTTGACACTGTCGATCACTCCATCCTCCTCTCCTACCTCGCTGACCTCGGTATCTCTGGAACTGCTCTCACCTGGATCTCCTCCTACCTCAACGACTGGACCTACCAAGTGACATGGCAAGGTTCCTCATCCACCCCCCAACCTCTCCTCATAGACGTACCCCAAGGCTCCATCCTGGGCCCGCTCCTGTTCTCTCTCTACACTCGCTCCCTGGGCCCCCTCATCGCATCCCATGGTTTCTCCTACCACTTCTATGCAGATGATGCCCAGATCTTCCTGTCTTTTCCCTCTTCTGACCCTCTCATCCCTTCTCGCATCTCTTCCTGTTTGTCTGCTATCTCCGCCTGGATGCAGTCACACCACCTCAAGCTCAACCTCTCTAAATCGGATCTCCTCTTTTTCCCCCACTCTTCCTCACCTTCTGCTGATCTCCCCATCTCAATCCCCTTGGAATCCACCACACTTTCTCCTGCTTCTTCCGCTAAAAATCTAGGAGTCATTCTTGATCCTGCGCTCTCCTACACCCAGCACATCACCACACTGACAGGCACCTGCAGATTCTTCCTGAGCAACATACGCCGAATCCGTCCCTTCCGCACCAACTTCTTGACTCAGCTGCTCGTCCAGTCACTGGTCCTCTCCCGCCTGGACTACTGCAACTCCCTCCTGGCCGGCCTGCCTGCAACTACTACCCGCCGCTCCAGCTCATCCAGAACTCTGCGGCTCGCCTGGTAATCTCTTTCCCTCGCACACACTACTCCACTGCTCCGCTCCCGCCACTGGCTCCCGATACCGACACAATATTATTTTTATTTTTTTTATTTCTTGGCAGACGCCCTTATCCAGGGCGACTTATAAAATAAGTGCAATACAAAGTGCAAGAATACAGTTAAATACAAGGCATCAAACATTACAGATTCAAATTTACATTAAACAAAGCAATTCAAGATATAATACATTTTACAACTTCCAATTTATACAGTTAAGTGCAGTAAGTGCGGACATACATCCTGGAAAGTAAAGCTAAGTGCTGTCAAGATGTAAGGTACAGTCAAGGGTTACAGGAAAGGGAGCAAGGAGGAAAATCAATCAATAATCCAAGAAGCATGACAAAATGCTATGAAGTGCTATCTAACGGGGATTAAAGGGACTAATATTACAAGTACTGTCTGAAAAGATGTCTTGAGTTAGCGCCGGAAGGATATATTAGTTGTAATATTAGTCCCTTTACTCTCCTGTAAGGTAGCACTTCACAACATTTTACCATGCTTCTTGCCTTGTATTACTAATACTTGTATTATTGATTTCCCCCTTGCTCCCTTTCCCGTAGCCCTTGACTGGGACCTAACATCTTGACAGCACTTAGCTTTCACTTTCCAGGATGTATGACTTTACTTATTGTATTTACTTGTGTAAATTGGAAGTTGTAAAATGTATTATGTTTTGAATTGCCTTGTATAATGTAAATTTGAATTTGTAATGTTTGATGCCTTGTACTGAATTGTATTCTTGCACTTTGTATTGCGCTTCTATTTTGTAAGTCGCCCTGGATAAGAGCGTCTGCCAAGAAATAAAAATAATACTAATAATGTGTATTCCCGAACATACAGTGAGGGGAAAAAAGTATTTGATCCCCTGCTGATTTTGTACGTTTGCCCACTGACAAAAAAATGATCAGTCTATAATTTTAATGGTAGGTGTATTTTAACAGTGAGAGACAGAATAACAACAAAAAAATCCAGAAAAATGCATTTCAAAAAAGTTATAAATTGATTTGCATGTTAATGAGGGAAATAAGTATTTGATCCCCTATCAATCAGCAAGATTTCTGGCTCCCAGGTGTCTTTAATACAGGTAATGAGCTGAGGTTAGGAGCACTCTCTTAAAGGGAGCACTCTCTTAAACGTACAAAATCAGCAGGGAATCAAATACTTTTTTCCCTCACTGTAACCCATTATCAATACAAATAAGGGGAATGTTTTTTTTTCTTTCTCTCAATGTTCTAACACTCCTCAAACAACAAAAATGCTGTAGAAGAAAAGACATTTGTGCTAGGAAAAAGAACAGAAAAAATTAGGCTACATCTCACCTTCTTTGTGGGTCTGGCCATAAGACTTCATCCACATCACATGCGATGTTGTCTTGAGCCAGGCAGCATGGAAAGTATCGCTTGGAGTGCCATATCCAGGCCTGGCATGACCCCTGATCGATGTCTCCACAAGCCTCCTCCATTGCCTGTAGAAGGGGTATGCGTTGGTGGGGCTGGCGATCATACACCTTCCAACGTCATACAGAGAAGAATTCTTCAATAGGATTCAAGAACGCAGATTATGGGGGCGATTGAGTTTGATGAAAAGTGGGTGACCTGTGAACCAATTGCGGACCACAGCAGCCCGGTGGAAACTAACATTGTCCCAGATGATAACGTACCTGGGCTTTTCTGGCACCCAGTCATTAGGGATTAGTCTGTTTGTGGAGGGTGTCCAGAAATGTGATGATGTGTGCAGTGTTGTATGGGCCAAGGATTGCATGATGGTGAAGGACCGCACACATTGTTACGTTGCCACCACGTTGTCCTGGGATGTTGATGATTGCACGGTGTCCGATGATATTTCTGCCGTGGCCGCTTGTTTTTGCAAGATTGAAACCTGCCTCGTCCACATATATTAGCTCACGATCCATGACAAAACAATGTAGCACAGTATGAAAAGACAGGGATCAGTCAATATGATGTAGCACCGTGCACTTCCAGATCCAGTACCAATGATAGGATAGTATAGCTTACGTGCAGATATTCATATCTCAGTTGTTTTACACGGTCTGAGTTTTGTTCGAAAGGAACTCTGTATAGCTGCTTCATCCCAATTCTATTAAGTTTCAGTAGACGAGAGAGTGCCGAGAGACTCACTCTGTTGATGTTGTGGAATGTGTGTTATCTGCCATTATGTGGTCCTGCAGTTCTCTGAGTGTGATGCAGTTATTTTATATTTACAATGTGCGTTTCCTGCTCTGGGGTGAACAGTCGACCAGATACTGGTTTTCTTGCAGTTCTCTAAAAACATTTGAATGGTTTTATAGTTTTTCCCAATTGCATACACACTATTATACCACAATACTCCTAAACTGTTAACACAATGCCCATAATAAAAAGTCACATCTGCTAAACACACACAGGGGAAAATTCTGGCCTAAAAACTATATACACAGCCCTCAAAATCAAAGAATTGGGTCAGAATCACACACACATACATCATATCTGTTTCTCACACTGAGCATTAAGAATACACTGTGTTTAGAAAAATAAAACTCTCTCCTCAAAATGGAAGATTCATGTAGGAAAACAAAAAGAATCCATCAACACAGACAGTAAAGAACTTTATATTATACAATGTTTGATCCTGGCCAGTCGTGGCACAGTGGTGTGTTGCCTTACAGCTCTAGGGGTCCCAGGTTCAAGACCCAGCTTGGGTTGCCTGTCTGTATGGAGTTTGCATGTTTTCCCCGGGTACATGTGGGTTTCCTCCCACCGTCCAACGACATGTGGGTTAGCTTAATTGGCCATACTAAATTGCCCTGTATGTGTGGGTGTGTGTTGCCCAGTGCTGGCCTGGCATCCTGCCCTAGGTGTGTTCCTGCCTTGCACCCTATGCGTGCTAGGATCAGCTCCAGCTTCCCTGCGACCCTAAGTGGTTTTGAAAATGGATGGATGCATGGATGATCCTGCCTACCCAAAAATTATCAATGTATTTATATATAACAAGCAACAAAATGCAATGACTGATAGCAGCCCACATGGTTATGTTTCCACCCCTTTGGCCAGGGACCTGCTCGCTGGCCAATGATGTTCCTTCCCCAGCACCGCCTCTTGAATCCTACCTCGTCCACATAGATGAACTCAATGTGGTCATCGCTGGCATCAAGCTTGAGTATTCTCTGACCATGTAGGAACAGTGATTAGAACATGGTGCATTACTGCACTTCCTGGACCTCTGTCTCTTCCAAGTGCACAATAGTATTGGAAACAGTTTCATACTCACTTGCATGTAAAAGTAGCACATCTCTTTCACACGATCAGAGTTCCTCTCAAATGGTACACGATATATTTGCTTCATGCTCATCCTGTGCCTTCTCAGCAAACGATCAATAGTGGATATTGAAACATGGTCTATGTTCTGAAACATCCCATTATCCTCTATTATACACGTTTGGATTTCTCTGAGTCTAATCGCATTATTTGCCATGTGCCGTGTGGGTTTTCTCCAGGCTCTGCAGTTTCCTCCCACTGTCCAAAGACATGCAGTTTAGGTTATGTTAAATTGCTGTGTATATGTTGCCCAGCGATGGCCTGGCATCCTGTCCTGGTTGTATTCCTGCCTTGTGCCCTATCACTGCCGGGATCGGCTCTGGCTGCCCCGCGACCCTCACAGGAATTGTGTGTTTTGAAAATGGATGGATGGGTTTGCAGACGTGAAGTGTGTTGTAGTACATTAGCACTTTGAGTTTTGTCTGATGACTCATGTATTGCACAAAAGGTACAGGTGTTTTCTCAATGACAATTGTGCCAACACATTGAGAGTTGCGAGTAATGTTTTGCAACATGAGTGAACTGGACTCACCAATTGAGTTGAAGCAAGGTGAAGGTGTGCATAGTCCTGCAGAAGTGGTTCTGGGATGTTAGCTTGAACCTCGGATCACTCTGTGCATGCTTTCGGTCACAGTGTATAAACGACTGAGAAACTGTAGTGAGAGATCCTTCTCATTATGAAAGTACAGTACATATTACTGTACCAGTAAGACTACAGCACTTACCGGTTTCCATCTCAAAATATCCCAATTATACCTGCAACAGTATAACAGCTCATATTTGATTGAACCCATTGCTCACTTGTTAAATACATTGCCTAAAAGTGTTAATTATTTCAGAGATAGTACTTCAAGAATCACTGTTAGTGTTTAAGCATTCAGAAAAACCTGAAAATTGTCACGAGTGGCAGTGAACAGTGGGTCCAGGGGTGTCGCAAATGGGAAACCCCACCATGCTCTCCCTGGCTTCACCATCAGGATTTATTTTGCCTGGGGCCCCCACATACCCTAGAATCACCTCTGACTGGGTCGCATGAAGTCTCGCTACGCCATCCAACTGAGTTACGCGAGGTGGGGACTCGCTCCCACTCACTTATTTCCCCCTGCAGGTAAGGTCCCAGGACAGACGTCACCAGTAAATAAGAAAGGTCTTATTCTAGTCCATTAAATAAAATTCACCATGTACAATACAACAGGGGCAACTAGCAGGGCACGAAATCTGACCGTTCTCTCAATGTTTTTTTTACAATTAAAATTGCCTTTAATCACCTGGGCAAAAATAAAAATACAGAAACCTATACAAAAGCTGAAAATATAATAAACTATACTAAATTCCCAAATAAAACTAAGCCCAGACAATACCCCCTATATTCACAATCAAAAAACGTATGTATGAAACGATGGAGAATGGCGAGAGAATGGTCTCAATTACACAGTCCCAACCCGGCTCGGCCTCCGGTTCCGTCCCAGGCTAGAGATCCTCACAAACGAGCAGCTCGTCCGCACAAGCAGCCCCAATCCAGGACAAAGAGCAGTCTCAGGAGGAGGACACGCTCGCTCACTGGCAAGTGCTGCGATCACAAGCTCACAGGGATATTGAGCGCATCCCTCTCACCCGTCCGCTATGTGCTTCTACCTCCGGCTGCTGGTCCGGAGCCCCAAAGTGCCGTCTATCGCCGAGAAGCTGGAAACCGCAGAGCCAAGAAGGCAAGTCCAGGAATACAGTCTTGTAGAAGCCAAGTCAATGTCTCTGGCCAGTAATAGTCCCTTAGATCCTCTTGTCGCTGTCGAGTCACTGCGTCCAGCGGCTAATGTTTCTCCAGGCAGCTCCCGATCTGCAGGGACCCGCTCCGACCCTGCGAGGAGTTAGTGCCTACCGGCTGGCACCCTCACAGCCGATATCCTCTCCTCTGTAACCCGTCCCGCAGTCACTGTCCCTGCTGGTGCTCCGCCGTGCCCCTTTGTTCTGGCAGGGCAGCCTTTATCTCCAGCTGAGTGTCCACAGGTGTAGTGGCCATGAGGGAAGGCGGCCGCTGCTCAGTGATACAGGTGCGCCGCATCGGGGATCAAAGCTTCTGCCTGTTCAATAATAGTGAATATCAATTAATGTCAATCAATCAGTGAATACAATCAATGAAAACAAACAATTTGAGAACACGACTCAATCAGTGAATAATTAAAATTAAATCAAATAAACAATAATAACAGTATAAGTGCAATAAAGAATCACATGGAGCCTTGGTACAGTCTGTGATTAATGCAACACTGTGGAGTAGTGCTTAGGGCTCTGGACTCATATTGTGGGTTTTGGGTTCAAATCCCAGGTGGGGCAGTGCTGTTGTACCCTTGAGCAAGGTACTTCACTTAGATTGCTGCAGTAAAATACCCAGTTGTATAGACCAACTCTGCCTCCTCCAGAACCGCTCCTTCTCATCCCTGGCACCTAAATGGTGGAACGACCTGCCCACCGAAGTCAAAACAGCAGAGTCCTTGACCTCATTCCGGCACTTACTCAAGACGCATCTCTTCCGACAGCACTTGTAATATTAGTCCTCTATCCCTGCTAGATAGCACTTCACAGTTGTATTATGCTTCTCGCGTTCTTGATTATTTTCCTCCTTGCTCCCTTTCCCGTAGCCCTTGACTGTGACCCTACATCTTGACAGCACTTAGCTTTCACTGTCAAGGATGTAGGATGTCACTTACTGTACTTGTGTAAATTGTAAATTGAAAATTGTAAAATGTATTATTTTGAATTGCTGTTTTAGCTAAATTTAATTTGTAATGATTGATTGCCTTGTAGGAGGAGTAGAATTAGACACACGGAAAGGAACATAGAAACTCGCTGCCTAAATCCCACTGCTATTCATAAATTCACTACCCTGTTGCCAAATGCTAGCTTTATCAAAAGAAGGATCTGCAGATGAATTATTAAATAATTTCAACAATACACTAAGCACTGCTTTAGTAGCCCCATTAAGGACACGACAAATAAAAACCAACAAAACACTCACCGTGGTTTGACGAACACACTCGCTCACTTAAAACAGAATGCCGTAGATGTGAGCGTAAATGGAGAGAATCAAAACTAGAGGTCTTCACATGGCATGGAATGACAGTATAATAAGATACAAGCAGGCCCTGTCCTCTGCTAGGTCTGCCTACTACTCCAATTTAATAGAGACGCATAAGAATAACCCGCGTTTTCTTTCTAATACAATAGCGACACTTACTAACCAGAAGGTAAAGCCTTCAGAGGTCATCCCCCCCAATTTCACCTGTAGTGACTTCATGGATCATTTCAATAGCAAAGTTAACAGCATTAGAAAACAGATAGAACAGGAAACATACACAGATACTATAGCTGACACATGCAGTCCTTCACAGCCCCTGCCTACCTTGGACTCATTTAACGTAGTAAATCACCAGGAATTGGTCTCCTTAATTACTAAAATGAAAACAACAACCTGCGCACTAGACCCTATACGCACTAAACTGCTAAAACAATCTCTGCCATGAATTATTCACAGAATACACAATATTATCAATGTCTCTTTATTCTCAGGATCTGTTCCTGAATCATTTAAAATAGCTGTAATTAAACCACTTCTTAAGAAACCCAGTGTCGACCCTAACCAACTTAAACACTATCGACCTATCTCAAACCTTCCCTTCCTTTCTAAGGTTCTAGAGAAAGTAGTTGAAAACCAACTGCAAGCTTTTTTAACCGATAATCATCTTTATGAAGAATTTCAATCAGGCTTCCGTTCCGGCCTTAGTACAGAAACGGCCCTGTTAAAAGTATTGAATGACGTGTTTCAGTCCTCCAATGTAGGGCACACCAGTGTTATTATTTTATTAGACTTAAGTGCTGCTTTTGACACAATCGACCACAAAATCTTGATACACCGCTTAGAAAACAGTATTGGCCTATCTCGCAATGTGCTTTCATGGTTTAAATCATATCTGTCAAACAGACTCCAATATGCACAGATTAACGAGAACCACTCAAATTTAACTGAGGTTAAGTACGGAGTCCCACAGGGCTCAGTCCTCGGACCTATACTTTTTTCATTGTACATGCTCCCTTTAGGTGATATCATTCGACGACATAATATTAACTTTCACAGTTACGCAGACGACACACAATTATATCTGTCAGTAAATCCTAACAACACCATAGACCTAGAAAAACGAATCTGCTGTCTGTCTGAGATTAAAACATGGATGAGAAAAAAAATTCTTATGCTTAATTCTGACAAAACAGAAGTCATAATTTTAGGAGACAAAAATCGAACTGTTCATCATTCACTAACAAAACTGAGTAATGATATCTTTAATTTCTCCCCTAAGGGGATGGCATGAAACCTGGGTGTCATCTGTGATCATAATCTATCTTTTGAATCACACATTCAGAATGTGTCGAGATCTTCCTTCCTCCAGCTTAGAAACATTGCTAGACTAAGACAATTCCTCTCGTTACAGGACACTGAGAAATTGATACACGCATTTGTTACATCTAGATTGGACTACTGTAATGCCATTCTGTCAGGCAGCACAAACAGAGCTATTTGTGCACTTCAGTCCAAAATGCTGCTGCAAGAATCCTAACAAAAACATAAAAACATGAACACATCACTCCAGTATTGGCTTCTCTTCACTGGCTGCCCGTGCACTACAGGATAGACTTTAAAGTGCTCTTATTACCATTTAAAGCACTAAAGGGACTGGCACCTCCCTACCCGTCTGATGAGGCACAACCCATCCCAGAAGCACCTCACAATGGAGGGTCAACGGGGCATCCACACCCAAGGTTTGATGAGCCATCGCAACCCAAAGCCTATTGATGGTCCAAACCCTCCACCCCCGATGGCCAGCGAGAGGCCTCCTCCACAGGGAAGAACCACAGCCAGCAGCACCGATAAAGAACTTTCTGATCTCCTTGCTGCTGTAATAAGTATACTGCCTGGAGGGGAGGCAACCATTAGGCCTAGGCCCTAGGCCGTGGACCCCCAGAGATTCATTTTCTCCTACATGCCATCCTTAGGAGTTTTCTTGTTTTTCTCTCCTCCGTTCCTAAATGCTTTATTTACTTAAATGTTCACTCACTTTATTCTAGATCATGTAAAATGTTTACAGGTCTATATTTGATTTTATTGTATTTATGTTTTTTATTTTGCTGTACGTTTGTTGTATGTTTACCAGTCTGTAAAGCACTCTGTGGCTACCCTGCGAAGGGCGCTATACAAATAAAAATGGATTGATTGATTGATTGTACTTCACTGTATTTTTGCAGTTATGTTGTAAGTCGCCCTGGATAAGGGCGTCTGCCAAGAAATAAAAATATTAATAATAATAATAATAATAATAATAATAATAATAATAATAATAATAATAAATGGGTACAAATGTAAGTCGCCCTGGATAAGAGCGTCTGCTAAATGACAAATAATGTAATGTAAACTCTGCCACCTACTGTTTGACATGTTAAATAGATAAATTCTGTGATCAAATTGCATTTCAACGATACAAACCAAGACCAGTTAGGGGAATTAAGAATTAAATATTTGAGACCCAAAGAAAGTAGAGATTAACTTTAAAGCATTCCTTTTATACAAGTTAAAATGGTATTTCCACAACACAGTCCTAAATTCCTGTCATTTCTTTGGGGATTGTGTGCTGGAAATATATCACATTGACCATTTATAATGTGCTCTTTTTAGGGGTTTTAACAACTGGTACAGAAAACATTGTCAATAATGTATAATATCCTTACAAAAATGAATTATCTATAGCTGTACTTTAAGATTTACTTGCTTATTTATTTGGTGATCCTATTTTTTAACCCAGAAACATTGTGGAAATATCTCAGGTTCATGTTTAACTTACAGTTTCTCTGCTGTTCCTATGGATGTTTTACACCATCCCCCTTAAAGTATTATTTATTTATTAATATGCTGTAAATGCATTGTTTGCTAGGGCTGTTAAGAGGGACATGAAGTCTTTGAAAATTGATATGTTTCACTGACTATTCAAAATGTATCAACACTATTTTCCTGGAAATTACACACAATTAAAGGTGAAAAATGCACGTTACTGAGACTAATGTGTTAATATATTTCTATATTGGATAATAATAATCATAGTAATGCAGTAAACTAGGTATTTTGAATAGATGAGTAATGCATTACATGCATTTGCTGGCAGTTTGTAATAGCAGGACTTTCTTTATGTTTGTACACTTATGTCCTCATTACTGGCATATTCCACTGAGGAGCTGTTTCCAATTGTCAACGGTGACTGTTGGGGTAAAATTGCCTCCTATGTATTGTATATACCCACTGTATAACTGTTAGAAAATATAGGAAACTTTCCAGTAAGTTACTAGTTAGGAACTGTGAGTTATTCATAACTTTACTTATTATCTATGTCTTATGCACACTGCTGAAATAGCTTGCAGAACTGCTTGTAATCCAAGCAGCTGTGGCAGACACAAAACATGTTGTTCGTACAGTATGTGCTACATTTTCCCCTTCCCGAAACACAAATATATTATGGGTTACACACATCCTCGGACAATAACATTCCCACGAGGCATGACATGTGTACCTGCTTGTGGGAACACTGCAAAATCAGTACTATTATGGTGTGTAACTACATATCGGGACTGCCTCGTAACTATCACTGAAGATGTTTGTTAGACTGTATAAAGGCTGTGTGAAACTTTAAATAAACTGAAGATAAACGAACGGACTACTTCTGTGTCTGTGCATTTTTCTTCCCGAGCGCTCGTCTCCTGCTGAAAAGTCTCCCCTGTAGCTGAAACGCTGACTGGCCTGACTGCCCGATTCACTGGGATCCGAAGGGCTGCTTCAACTGAAGCGTTGTACCTTAACAGTGACCTTGACAGATTTCCCTTCAAATAACCGAGATGTTAGATAGAGTCAGAGGGACATTAGTTATAGAATCAATAGCAAACTGTGATCACAATATGGTCATCTTTGAGGCATTCTTTCTAGAAACAAGGCCCAAGTCTAAAGCAATGGTCTACAATTTTAGAAAAGCAAACCTTGAAGGTATGAGGCGACACTTGGAAGAGGTAGACTGGAGCACACTGGATCAGATTCAGTTGAAAATGGATGGGTATATTTAAGAATATACTACTTGAGGCTCAGGAGAAATTTATACCAAAACTTAGCAAATTGAGGACCAAAAAACATTGGCCAAAATGGTTTAATGGAAGTATGCAAAAAAATTTGAAGAGAGAGAAAATGTGGTATAGTGCATACAAAAGGGATAGAGACTAAACAAAATACAAAGAATATGGTGAACTGCAAATAGATCTTAAGAAAGGGATCAGGAAAGCAAAGAGGGAAATAGAAAGAAACATAGCTCTATAACGAATGCAAAGAGCTTTTTTCAATACTACAACAGCAAGAGGTCAATAAAGGATGAAGTGAAACAGATAGAGGGCAAAAATTGAAGTATTTTGGAAAATGAACAAGATATGGGGTGGGGGTGTGTGGGGTTTCGGCCCAGGGTTGTGTCCTTGAGGACCTTTGCGAAGATCCTCACACCCGTCTTGTTGAGGTGGACGTGGTCATACAGGTGATGTGGCTGGATGTCTCAGTGGTGTGCCAGGTGTACGTTGGGGAGGAGGGCACATCTTCGGGACACTTCTGCGTTGATGGCCTGGATGATGTGCAGGGGCACGTCTGTGCGGGGCAGCAGTGTGGAGATGGTGATTTTGGCAGTTGGGAATTCCTCTGTGGCTTTCGTTGCCACCTGTCTCAGGGCTGAGGCCACATCGCCCCTGCGGGCACTCAGGTCGTTAGTGCCGGTGTGGATGAGGATGTGTTTGACCTGGCACAGCCTCCTCTTGGAGAGCAGCTCCAGGGCTCTCTGTGCTGTCGGGCACCAAAGCTTTTTCACTTTTCACCCAGGGAAGAGGCGCCTCTCATCCAGGAACTTCCCATTGGAGTCGCTCAGAATGACCACCTCTGTGTTGACCTGCCACTCCGGGTTTGCGTCGGGAGTGGTGGGGGCAGCGGGTGTGTTTTGGGGGAGTGGCGTTTCAGGGGGTTGTGTATTAGTGGCAGGTCTGGTGATAGTGGGGGTGTCAGGAGTGGTGGGGAGTGTGGGTGGATCAGTGGGTGCATCAGTGTTGGAGGTGTCAGGGGTTGGAGGTGTTGTGGGTTCAGTGCAGTGCAGTCTCTGTGCTCCAGTGATGTGTAGCTCCTCTCTTAGCTCCTCCAGCTGGCTCTGCAGGCTCCTTAGCTGGCTGTGCTGGGGTGTCCTGGTCAGCTCCTCCCTCGCTCTGCGCAGCTCCGTCCTCAGGGTTTGTCTCTGCTCCTCCAGGTCTCTCACTGCTGCTCTCAGCTCATGGATCTCAGCCTTGTGCTGCATCTTTAGTCCCTGAACTCCGCAAACTCCAGCTCCAGCACTGATAGGCATTCCTTTAGTGTTTTAATGTTGCTGGAGAGTTTTGGGGAGACAGGGGGGCAGTCTGTGGGAGATGGGGCACTGTCTGGCTCCGTGTGGCTGGGGGCAGACTGCAGGGTGGCTGGCTCTGGCACGTTTCTCTACCTCAGTCTGCTGCTTTGAGGTGTGGAAGCCGAGAGATAATTGGTCCAGGCTACTCTCGCTGCCCTGCACCATGATGGTCCCGTTGTGGTATACATTAAAAGTGAGCATCACACTGTCTGTGTCTTTCTCTACCAGCACTGAGATCTGCCTGCCTCTGCTAATGCCCCTCTTGTTGTTATTGGGGTATGTCTGGCACAGGGTTTTGTGAAAGGCGCTGTAGAACAGTAGATTGTTCTTGACCCTGTTTTCTCCTTTACCGGTGTAGTCTAGGATGAGGGTCTCAGGAGATGCTCTCATCACAGCTTGTTTGTAGTCCTTCTTAGCCTGTGCAGAGCGAATGTCTTCAGGGTATCGGATTTCAAAAGGCAGCTCTGCAGTCAGACTGCTGTTCGATAGATTTCTATCAGTCTCAGTGGCAGTTGGGCTCTCTCCTACTGTCACTCTATTCAAATTGGAGCTCTGCATTTTCATTGGCTGAGTCAACTACTGAGAATGCTTATTTATTTTATTAATATATATTGTTTTGTTTAATAATTTGTCTCTATAGGTGAAAGGTCTTACCTCCAATTCTTGTCTTCAGCTTTTCTTTTCTCACTTTTCTTCCAGAACTGTCTCTCTGCTTTCTTCTTTTTGTGTTTTTCTTAAAATTATTATTTTTTGAATACTTTTTCTTCTGAATTTCTATTCCATGTCTTCTGTGTATGTTTATAGTGCTATATATTCATTTGTAAATGACAAATTAAATCTGCTTATGTATAAAAACAAATGTTTTTAGGAGCTCATATTCCTCTCTCTCTCTCTCTATTTCTCTCTCTCCCTCTCAATTCAATTAATTTGTATTGTCAAAGCAATTGGACATACATACATATACATATATATATATATATATATATACACACACATACATACATATATACATATACACGGAAAATGAATAATAGAATTATGAATCATGTAATCAAGTACAGAAAAAGAAAATGTAATAAAATGTGATCTTTAATCTTTATTCTTTAATATCTTTAATACATACAAATAAAGAAAATAGGTTTACTATTTCCAGATTCCTTTTTTGAAATACAACGACATGCATTACAAACGAGTATTTACATTATATTTACAGCCGGTGCTCGTGTGTCACTGTGTCCCTCAGGCTGTGGTAGGCGCTGACATATTGGGCAGCCAGGGTGACTGTGTGTCCCTCCCCCAGGAGGACTGAGTGTTTTTCTTTTTTCTCAGTTTTGTCACAGGTTGGGTGGGCATCCATTATGTTGTTACAGAATGTGTCCCTTATTTTGGGCTAAAGTTTTCCGTGGAGGGGAACGTGGATCAGTTTGTACCATTTTTGGGAGGATCTGCCTTGTTGGGGCGGAGCTGTGATCCAGGTGAACAGCAGATCGGGCATAGGTGGGCATGTGGGCAGAGGAGTAGGAAGGCCGGTCAAGCAAATAAGCTAGCTAAGGTACGCAGCAGCAGCAAGCAGCCCCCCCATCCAGACAGCCAGCCAGTCTGGCTGGCAGTGACTGAGTGGTTGACAGACGGCAAGCAACGGAATGTACGTGCTCTGTGATGTCATAGCAGTCAGCTGAGAGAGGCTCGTGATGTCATGGCTGAGCTGGCTGGCTGGCTGGCTGGCGGGCTGGCTGGCTCTGTGTGTGTGTGTGTTTGTGTGTGTGTCTGTTTTTCTGTTTGTCAGTCTGTCTGTCTGTCTCTCTCTCTCTCTCTCTCCCTCTCAATTCATTTGTATTGTCAAAGCAATTGGACATACATACATTCATACATATATATATATACATACATGCTAGAAAGTCATTACTATGTTATCTTAAAGGCTAACTAAGCAGAACATATATCATTATAGAACAGAGTTCATAGGTCTACACATGGTATTAGGGAACAGGCACATAGGTCATTCTGTTTGACATTGTCCTGACCTTCTAGCTTGACCTTATCTTTCTTAAGTATACAAGAAAGAAAAACAGTTGTGAGAAAAGAATTTCTAACTTTCCTTCCACACATACATACATACATACATACATACATACAAACCAGAGGCATGCAAAAAAATATAAAGAGGAAGAAAATGTTGTATAGCACATACAAAAGGGATGGTGATGAAACAAAATACATAGAATATGTTGAGCTGCAAAGAGATCTTAAGAAAGGGATCAGGAAAGCAAAGAGGGAAATAGAAAGAAACATAGCTCTTGGAGCTACAACCAATGCAATGAGCTTTTTTCAAAATTACAACAGCAAGCGGTCAATTAAGGAGGAGGTGAAACAGATAAAGGGCAAAAATGGAGGTATCTTGGAAAACGAACAAGATGTGGCAAATATTCTAAATGAGTATTTCACAGAGGTTTTTACAAAAGAAAAAACAGATGACATGCCACAGGTTGACAATCAGTCCAGTCAAACCCTAAGAGAGATGAGGATAAATAAGGAGGAGGTACTAAAGGGACTAGCAGAATTAAAATCAAACAAATCACCTGGGCCAGATGGGATATTTCCAACAGTACTTAAAGAAATGAGGGAAATTATGTATAGGCCGCTAACTCGATTATTCCAAATGACACTTAGAACAGGGGATGTTCCCACTGACTGGAAGACAGCAAATTTCATACCAATCCACAAGAAAGAGGAGAAAATAGAGGAGCATCTCAATGAAAAACATATTCTTGGAGATAGTCAACATGGGTTTAGACGAGGCAGATCATGTCTTACTAACTTAATAAATTTTTTTGAACATGCAACTGCAGCTGTAGATCACGTGAAAGCATATGATATGATATACTTAGATTTCCAAAAAGCTTTTGATAAGGTTCCACACCAAAGACTGATCCTCAAATTGGAAGCTGTAGGCATTCAGGGTCATGTAAGTAGATGGATTATGAACTGGTTGATGTATAGGAAACAGATTAGAGGAGTCACTTCTAACTGGAGTGAGGTTGTTAGTGGAGTTCCACAGGGATCAGTACTAGGGCCTTTGCTTTTTCTAATCTATATTAATGATCTGGACTCTGGGATACTTAGCAACCTTGTCAAATTTGCAGATGATACTAAAATAGGTGGCTTAGCAGATACAATCTTGGCAGCACATGCTATTCAGAGGAACTTAGATAAATTCAGTTGTGGGCTGACACCTGGCAAATGAAATTCAATGTGGACAAGTGCAAGGTAATACATGCAGTAAAACAAAAATGTCCACTATAATTACACTATGGGAGGTACAGATCTAGATGAAGTAATGCATGAGAAAGACCTAGGAATCTATGTGGATTCACTTTCTCCATCCAAACAATGTGGGGAAGCAATACAAAAGGCATACAGAATGCTAGGGTATATCGTCAAAAGTGTAGAATTTAAGTAATGTTAAGACTGTACAATGCGCTAGACCTCATCTGGAATACTGTGTACAGTTCTGGGCACCACACTTCAAGAAGGATATTGCTGCTTTAGAGACAGTTCAGAGGAGAGCAACCAGACTTATTCCAGGTCTGAAGGGAAAGTCCTACTCGGAGAGACTGAGGGAACTGAACCTTTTCACCCTGGAACAGAGGAGATTACGTGGGGACTTGATCCAAGTCTTCAAAATCATGAAAGGTTCCTCAAACCAGAGGAGCTTTTCCAGATCAGCAGGGACACACGCACCAGGGGACAACAAATGGAAATTGGGCTTCAAGGCATTCAAGATGGAAAGTGGTAGAAGCTGAAAGTTTGGGAACATTTAAAAATAGACTGGATAGGATCCATGGATCACTTAGATATTAATGGACACCAAACGAGCATGATGGGTCGAATGGCCTCCTCTCGTTTGTAAACTTTCTTATGTTCTTATGTTCTTATGTTCTTATGTTCTTATGAATGTTCCCTAAGCATGTTTCAAATGTTCCCTAATTTATGTTACAAATGTGCCTTAGCACCTCTCTCTCTCTCTCTCTCTCTCTCTCTCTGTAGATGCATCATAGGGAACATATGTAACAATCTCTCTTTTTGTTTACCAAAAATGAGAGTGAACGTATTTCAAGTGGGTGTTGCCTTGGTTGGAAACGTTTTAAGATTATTTACGAAGTGTAAAGTGGATTTGTCTCAGTTCTCCGTAGTTTTCAATGTATGTGCCATTCAGTAGCGTTCATGTTACAGATGTGCCCTATGCAGTGGTAGGGTCAATAAAATGTCAGTAAAACTTTATTTTAGCAATTATGGAGGGGAAGAACTGCAAATAGAGGGTCCCCACTAATTATCTAACTTACCAACAACGTTTCAAATTAGGTCTTGCGAAGCTGCCAAATAATGCTGTATAATCGTATGTGTCTTCATACACCGGCTGCTATAGTCTGATAGCTTTGATTATATATATATATTTTCTCGTGAACCACAAATGCTATTTGCTTGATTTTTACAGAGTATGTTATAAATACCATTCTTATGAAGCCTGACAAATTGTATGATTATGAATATTTTCAAATCATTTGTTTGTTTTTCCTAACATGTTACAAATGTTCCCTATGTGAAAGATGCATTATATCTTAATAACGTCTAAACAATTAAAGATATACAGATTATTATTTTCGGTAAAGTTATAACACATTGCTATTAACTATGTGTGTCAGTAAAAGTTTAAAAAATCCTAACAATTTTTTATTGATCCTGCAAAATAAGTGTTTAGGGAACATTTGTAACATAGTTAGGGTTAGCCACTGGGTAAGGGTTACATCTTCAGCAGTAAGTTTATTCATGTTAATTATTCTCATCAATGTTAAAGAACAATAAGTTCTATCATGTGTGTCGATAAAATGCTGATATTCCATAACGTTTGCTTGTGTATTCTGCAAAACACATATTTAGGGAACATTTGTAACATTAGGGTTACGATTTGCCATAGACGCGGAATGAGTTTGATTGTGATGTTAAATGGGGTTTAAAGACGCAGTCGCCTCGGTGCTGAATACTATTGCTGTGTTTCTCCACTTCTACTCCATGCTTGGGAACGCCCACATCCAGTGACGTCAAAACCGGTGGAAAAGCGGGCCGGTTCAAAAAAGATCAGCTGGATCCCAGGCCGAGCAGCAGCTCCGGCTCCAGCACCGGCACCATGTCGCTGGAAAAGCGCTAAGTGAGCTCACAGTGAGCTCAGTGTAATGTCTGCTCTGGTGAGCTCACAGTATGACCTAGTCGTGAGTTCACGTCTTCACTGGGTAGTCCTTGACAACTTAATTGACTCAATTCTTGGGCTTAATTGGTCAAAATGACCATTGCAAATCGATTCTGAAAAGCAGAAGTCAGGCCAGCAACACACAGACACAGCCCGGTAAGCTGTACAACCTTAATTAAACATACAGATGGGCTCCAAACAGCACAGAGGAATTTAACAAAGCAATCAGTTCTACAGAAATAACCAACATCATCAACTCTTTCCTCAGCTCACAGTATCAGCCTGACATCTCAGGACTAAATCTGGCCATAAATGATATCAATCAAATATTTCAAATTGCAGCCACAATGGCAAATCTTAAAAAGACAAAGAAAAAGATAAACCAGAATCACACACACACACAGACATGGTTTGATGATGAGTGTAAATCAATACGAACAAATTTAAGGCACCTATCCAATCAAAAACATCCAGTTCTGGGAAATGTGGAACAATTTAAATTCAACAAAACAACAAGAATTGGCAATACAAAATGGAACCATTTGGAAAAAATACTTTGAAAAGCTTTATAAAGATATCCAACAAAATGATCTGACACACAAACAAATTGAACCCAGGGAAAAACTGAAATTACTCGAACAATCAATTAAAAATAATCAAAACCCAACTGATGCTCCAATCACCCTACAGGAAATATCTAAAAAGCTCCAGGCACTTCCACCCAGAAAAGCCTGCATCCCGGACAGCATCAGCACTGAGATGCTCAAACACAGCAGCGCACAACTGCAGGAGGCTGAGCTTAAATTGTTCAACATGGTCCTCAGCACCCCTGACTTTAACCTGGCAGTGAAGGCACTCAAAGACAAAACAAGAAGAGCTTTCTACACAATCAGAAGAAGAACACACCAAACCACGCATGCAGGGCAGAATAAGGCCGCTACCCAACTCTCATTAATATAAAGAAAAGAGCACTGCAATTCTGGTGCACCTGAAGAAAAGTGAGTCAGACTCACTGCAGTACAAGGTCCTCCAAACCCAAGAGTTCAGCCCTGAAAAGAGTCCCCTGAGTCAGCTGGCCCTGAAGCTCACGGCACTGACCCCCGCTAATACTGCGAACAGAGACCAGCTTCAGGTCAGCACTGCTTACCTGCCCCCAATTAGAGTCAACCAAATCATAAAGATAATCAAAACCTCCTATCTGGAACATTGGAACAATGAAACCAAATTCCCAAAGTAAACTGGATTGCTATCGGGCCCTAAACAGAGAAAACACCCTGACAGAGTATCTCTTCACTGTCAGAGATACGAAGCAGAGACGCATCCTGACCAAGTACAGGCTCAGTGACCACAGCCTGGCCATAGAGACAGGCCGACACAGGCAGAGCTGGCTGCCCAGAGAGGAGCGGCGCTGTGGTCACTGCGAGACAGGAGAGGTCCAGACAGAGATGCACTTCCTCCTCCACTGCAATAAATATGCCAAAATAAGGGACACATTCTTTAATAAATTCATAAATATTGTAAAATCATTTTCTGAATTGATACATGAAAAACAAATAGCTATCCTCCTGGGGGAGGGACACACTGCCCCCCTGGCCGCCCAATATGTAGCCGCCTGCCACAGCCTGAGGGGCTCACTGTGAAAACATACAGGAGCACCAGCTGTAAACTTGTTAAGTATAAATAAAGTAAATGTACATGTCTATTAAGATTTTATTTATACATTATTTTTCTTACCTTTTATTATTTTTCAATTTATGTATATAATATTAACTGCTTTGGCAACACTACGAAACTGTTTGTCATGCTAATAAAGCACCCTTGAATTGAATTGAATTGAATTGAGAGAGAGAGAGAGATTGTGTGAACAGAGCACTGCTGTAATACAGCATGAAAAGAGCCGGTGCAGTGAAGCGATGATTACAATAATGATTATTAAAAGAGTTATATATGATATTAATGATTTAATTGAGGTTATAATGGACAAGTCAAAAGGTTAAAATGTTTGGCTCTATGTAGGTTTCGAGCCGCGCTGTTTGGGGGCCCAGTGCTGCTCCGACGCCGCCGCTCTGATGCTCTGGGCGTTTAACCCGCAGCGCAACCGGAGCAGCACCGTAAAACAACTAGAAGACAGATCTTATAAAGTGTTATTTAGTTGTACATATACTGCACAGCACAAGAAACATTGGGAAAACAAGACAGCTATATGAGTGACATGTAATGTTATATGTACCTTGGATATTTTAGACGTTTTATTAAAGCACTGTCCTGTGCTACTGAAATATCATCAACTATTACAATTTGAAAGCTCCCCAAATCCTTTCAGATGCCTCTCCTAATGAAATGTGTGGAATTCAGATCGGGAATATTTGCCCGTTTGTGATCCATTCGCTTGTTCTACGTGCACATGCTATACAAATGAAAAGAATAGAAACCTATTGTGAATCCAAGGTTGTCTATTAGTGAGTAAGATGTTCATTAGATTCACATTTGAGTTGTATTTCATGTCAGGATGTGAGCGCAGTTGTGAAGGATTCAGAAATCAGTTCTTGGAATCGTATCCTAAACTGAGTGAGGGGCTGGATTTGAACTCATGAAGATTTCAGGATCTTGGATGTTATTCCTTGCCCTGATGAGGGGTACTCATGAAATATTGAAGGGACCCAGAAATCCACATTGGCTCTGCCATGATCTATGTAAGGCCACTACAAAGAGATCTTAATATGGATAAGGTACGAGCTTATTGTTTTTTGTTTTCATGTGTTTCCTAGTGCCAGTACATGATTATTCACCAGTCTTCTGTGCTGGGTTTTGAGGGTTTCACATGAAGCTGTATTGTAACATTTTTTTTGCTGTGAATCATGTGACTGCTGCAGTGCATGTTTTAGGTTCCTGTACTGTCCTTATCAACTGGGCCCCTGATGACGTGCCTCTTGTGACGGAGAGAGAATCACAGTGATGGCTGTAGCAGCGGGTATACAGTACTACATGATCTATTTTTAAAGTCTTACTTGTAGCAAAATGTATAAATGTGTTTAGTTGGTTACAGGAAATATGCATTCTAATTTAGTCTTACCAAAATAAATGTAATGCTCTCATTAAATGATTTCAAAATGAAGAAAAGCTGATTGGCTGCGATTTGATTTAATATCGTTTAAACTGTGATTATATGGTGTAGAACCGTGTGGGAAATAAGTGGAGAAATCGTGGAGATAAAGCAAATAGAACTTTAATCGAGCCGCTCGGAAGCCCCACGTCAGGAATAATTCCTTCAGTGAGACTTAATGTTTACCAACATGAGTGCAGCTTTATAGGAAAATGACGTAACATCTTATGGCCGTTCATCCAATCAGAAGATACAGGTCCGGGTCCGTTTTATGATCTGTCCTCCCGTGAAGAGGTGATGGATCCAAAGCAGATGTCCGTCTTTGATGTGCACTAGGAAGATGCGATCCCACGGTCGTCATTTACCTAGTGTCAATCGCTCGTTAACAGAAACAATTCCTGCCTATCTGGAGAAACGATTAAGTCATAAACAAATTCTCAGCAGACATCTGTAGGCTATTTCGGCACTGTGTGATCTTTCATTACTGACAGGAGTTTCTAACAAACCAACCTTGTTGACCCTTTACTTGTGCTGCTAAATCTAATCTGCTCAGTCTGTATACAAACTACTTCTAATGCTAGTATTAATATAAAACATTATATAGTTATCACAAAACACTTTCTTCAACTTCCTATACAGAGTCTTCATTCTCTGCTGTTTGGCAATAGAGCAAAGCAGAAAGAAGCCAAAAAGTTATGTTTGTCAGTTACAAGCAAATCCCCTTAGGGGTTAGGAAGATTTGACGCTGCGTTTTCAGCTCCTTCATCCCAACCCTTCCCCGTGGGGTGTATATGTGTGTACGGCGAGTGTAAGTGTGTCCCTGCTGTCTGGGAGAGCGATAAGTGTGTGTCCCTAAATGTGAATGTACAGAATGTCCTGAAGGTGTCTCATGGAGCAGAGTGACCTTTGTAATAGTATCTTTCCAATGCATCCTTTGGTTTTCCTTGAGTCATGAGGTTTATTGCCTTTGATACTAAATCCATTTGTCCTCAGTCACATGGAGCCTCCAGAACCAAGGGGATAGAATAAGATTTGTGTCAATGGGTGTGTGAGTTTTGCTCCTCCCGAGTGAGGGACGGTGTCGTTTAGTAGAAATTTAGAGAAAGTCTGCCAACGAGGGTGTTTTAATTGCAGCTGTAACCATAGTAGATACATTATGAGGTTTACAAAGTTGTTGAGATGCTCTTTGAACAGTGTATTTAAGACATAAAAAAGAAACATACAGACATAGCAGAATAGTAACTACCGATATCAATCCATGTAACACAATCATACCCAGATTACCAAAGGTATCAGCAAGCCATCCCCAGAGGGTTTTTCCTCCGGAGGACTGGTGTATCTTTGTAGTTGCTTTGATTATTCTGATCCATCTTCGGTCTAAAGTACCATTCTCCTGTGATGCCTAAGGCATAATCATATGCATACCGTACATTAGAGGCAACTCTAAGTTGTGAATAATCAGAAAATCCTGGAATTGGAATGGGGATCATTGGAACCCCTTTCTTAGTGTCGTGTGGAATGTGGGAACAAACCCAACATTTTGTTTTATTAAGGGCATTTGCATAGGTGCGTGTCATTTGGATACATTTGTTATCTGTCCATGATTCAACTAAGGACATACTCATAATTTTTGATTACTTCTCCTGCTGTTGTTATAAACCCTCTACGTTCCCAGGTTGCCATATAGTCGTGTACTACTCCAAAAGCATAGTGACTGTCAGTGAAAATGTTAACTTTAATGTCTTTCGCTATTTTTAATGACTCAGTCAGCGCCACGAGTTCTGCCACTTGGGCTGAACAGTGTCCTGGCAGGGATCCTGTTTTTACGACGGTGCTATCATCCAATACCACCGCCCACCCAGTGTGGGGAATTCCATCTTTTATTTTCCTGGATCCATCAACATATAGTTCCAAGTCAGGGTCTGTGAGGGGGTTTTCTAGGAAGCGACTGTGGTCCTCCTGGAGAACCAGCTCAGAGCATGTATGCTCTTCTCCCTCCCCTAACATCCCATCTGCTGGGTTTACTCGTGTGTCTTTTATTATTTGTATGGATTTATCTCTGGGGAGCAAAACAGCTTCCCATCTAGCTCGTCTACTATCGGAGACTGAACGCAATTTGCCGGTGTGTAATAATTCAACTAACGTGTGTCCTGTGTGCAGAATCAACTGTGTGTTCATTACAATCGAATCTCATGCCTGCACTGCCCAAGAGGCGCAGTCTACTGCTGCCATACAGCGATGCATGCCTGCTGCTACCGTAGGTTGCTTTGTGGAGTAATAGGCGACGGGACGTGTCGGAACTGCTGTATAATAGATCCCATCTTGGGAACAGTAGAGGTGAAATGGTTTAGTATGATCTGGTAACCCGAGGGCGGGGGCATTGCTGAGAGCCTGTTTTATTACACGATAGGCTATTTCCTGTTCATGTCCCCAGTCTATGGGGTCCAAGGGAGCCGGGCTCCCTTTGATTAACGCCTGTATCGGACCTGTGGCTTGTGTGAAATTAGGGATGAAAGTGCGGCAATCATTAAGGAGCCCCATAACTTTACGCACAGCCCTAACATTATGTGGTTTTGGCATATTTAGAATGGCTTCTTGCCTATTATGCGTCATAGATTTTTGTCCTTGTGAAATGTTGTGTCCGAGATATTGAACCTTAGTTAAGCCTATTTGTGCTTTCTTAGGGCTTGCTTTAAATCCTGCCTTTTGTAAGACACCGAGGACTCATCAGGAGACGCAATCAAAAGATCATCCACGTACTGGATGATTAAACTATTCCAGGGTGTCAGATCCATTCCTTCTAAGGTCTTGGCCATTGCCTGGTGAAAGAGTGTCGGACTGTTGTGAAATCCCTGTGGCACTCTAGTCCATGTGTACTGTTTGTCACATACAGTAAACGCAAATTTATCTTGGGAATCAGAGTGGAGTGGCAGGCTCCAAAATCCATTGCTAATATCCAGGACGGTAAAAATAGAGTGTTCAGGTTTCAAATCATTTAATATAGTGTTGGGATTGGCTACAATCGGGTGTAACCGGGGTGTAACTTTATTCAATTGTGTGTAATCAATTGTGAGTCACCATGAGCCGTCTGGTTTTGCCACTGGCCAGATTGGAGAATTAGTGGTTGAATGCGTTTCGCGTATTATTCCTTCATTTTGCAATGTTTGAATAATTGTCTGAACTGCTGTAAAAGCTTCTGGTTTAATAGGATACTGTTTATGTGCTTTGTGTACTGGACCTGGGATTACTATAGGTTCAATTTGTGCCAGACCACAATCTAGTTTATGTGTTGCCCAAACATCAGGAAATTCCTGACATACGTGTCCAAGTGGTGTGTCTGGCCATATATGAGGTGTTGACGGTGTGAGTGAGATACTAGCACAATTTGTTGCGTATCTTTGTGTATTCTTTTTATTCCCGTGTGTATTGGTCCATATTATGCAATTATTATTAGCATCCACTAGTGCGCCGGCTTCTCTAAGGATATCTATACCTAATATTGTCCCCTTTTATACAGGTAACGAGCTGAGATTAGGAGCACTCCCTTTAAGAGAGTGCTCCTAATCTCAGCTCATTACCTGTATAAAAGACACCTGTCCACAGAAGCAATCAATCAATCAGATTCCAAACTCTCCACCATGGCCAAAGAGCTGTCCAAGGATGTCAGGGACAAGATTGTAGACCTACACAAGGCTACACAATTCCCTCCATATCGGAAGTCCTGCAATGATCCATGTGCTGCTTGGAGGTGCACCAGAAACGGCCAGTCTTGATATTTATGATTGTCCAGATATTGATGTCCGTGAAACAATCAAATTAGTAAGTATTTCAATGGTTGAAACTTGTGTTTGCTCTGTATTCTAAGTTTCTGTGCCTTAGGGAACCTTTGTGACATACTAAAAGGACATACTGGTAAGATGTTGGGCACTTTTCAAACAACAAAAATGGCATTTGGTTAGTTATAAGGGACATTTATACCAGTCTGTGCAAATATCTATGCATATTCCAATGTTTGCTGCAGGACTTACAGATTGAGTGAGGGGGTCAATATGTTTGATTCAGAACTAACCACTGCTTCTTCAATTTTGTTTTAAACATAATTTAAAAGAAAAGTGGGCTATACATTGGTCTTGATAAAAGGAGCAGTGGTCCCTGAAGCAATTATTTTAGTTTTTTGGTCACAATTCCTAAAACCCATTTTCTGTAAAATATGTTATCAACTTGCATTAATATATTATCCAAAGTACAATCATACTAATCATGAAGATGTTCGTATTATTATATTCTAAGGGTTCTAGTCTATTGTGTATTGTGTTTATTATTAGGCCCTTCTCTTATGTTTTACAGTTGTTATTATTATTCCATACAATACAGGGATTAAATTAAGTATTTTAACCACAAACTTGAAGACAAAGTCTTTGAGGAAAGCAGGGCCCTGTTCGTTCCAAGGGTCAAGTTTCTTAAGACTCAAATAGCTATTTAAATGACTTTCGTATTCAGTCGACTTAGTCAATTGTCCAGCTGGATGGCTGGGCACAGGCGGGCAGCGCAGTCTGTAAAGTTCTTTATTTAATAAAGTCCTTTAAAAGAATTCTTCCTACGGCTCAATCTCCTTCTCCCAGTTTAACCCTTCTGTTGCTGGCAAAGACTTAGTTGGTTTCTGGTTCCGGTTCTGGCAACAGAGATACAAGTTCAGCTGTGGCAGCGAGTTACTGGTTTAGGTGAGAGAGAGATAGAGATGCCGTGCGTTATCCTTTATAGGCCTGTCAGATCAATAGGTGATTGGTTCTTTAGTTTGTGAGATTGGATTTCGGTTTCAGCCCCCAGTGTCCTATTGGAGGGGGGCTTGATTTATGACTGATGTCAATCCATGCCATCTTTTGGAAATGCCGGTTGGCACGGGTTCGTAGCTCTGTGTCGGGATTTCGGCTCTCGTCCATTTCAAAGAGTTTTTATTTCCTACAGGCCCCCTTCCCCAGACATCTCACAGCAGGGATTCCAAGCTATTTGGCCCATTCTCGGTGCCATCCTCCCAAGACTGTCACTTTGATGTAAACCAGTTCACATGCTGATGAGTTAAGGAAATCTGATAAATTTGGGGGGGAGAGGTCTTCTTTAGATCAGTGCTTCAGCTCAGAGCTAAAATGCTCTTATCAGAATACACCCAACATAACGCTACACTGGTTAATTCTGTTCTGGGAAAACCACAATCCTGCAGGTTTAATAAGTCTCTCTACACATCAGTCCCTGAGTACCTTCAACCAATGGTCATTTTGACCAATTAAGCCCAAGAATTGAGTCAATTAAGTTGTCAAGGACTACCCAGTGAAGACGTGAACTCACGACTAGGTCACACTGTGAGCTCACCAGAGCAGACATTACACTGAGCTCACTGTGAGCTCACTTAGCGCTTTTCCAGCGACATGGTGCCGGTGCTGGAGCCGGAGCTGCTGCTCGGCCTGGGATCCAGCTGATCTTTTTTGAACCGGCCCGCTTTTCCACCGGTTTTGACGTCACTGGATGTGGGCGTTCCCAAGCATGGAGTAGAAGTGGAGAAACACAGCAATAGTAATCAGCACCGAGGCGACTGCGTCTTTAAACCCCATTTAACATCACAATCAAACTCATTCCGCGTCTATGGCAAATCGTAACCCTAATGTTACAAATGTTCCCTAAATATGTGTTTTGCAGAATACACAAGCAAACGTTATGGAATATCAGCATTTTATCGACACACATGATAGAACTTATTGTTCTTTAACATTGATGAGAATAATTAACATGAATAAACTTACTGCTGAAGATGTAACCCTTACCCAGTGGCTAACCCTAACTATGTTACAGATGTTCCCTAAACACTTATTTTGCAGGATCAATAAAAAATTGTTAGGATTTTTTAAACTTTTACTGACACACATAGTTAATAGCAATGTGTTATAACTTTACCGAAAATAATAATCTGTATATCTTTAATTGTTTAGACGTTATTAAGATATAATGCATCTTTCACACAGGGAACATTTGTAACATGTTAGGAAAAACAAACAAATGATTTGAAAATATTCATAATTACAGCATACAATTTGTCAGGCTTCATAAGAATGGTATTTATAACATACTCTGTAAAAATCAAGCAAATAGCATTTGTGGTTCACGAGAAAATATATATATATAATCAAAGCTATCAGACTATAGCAGCCGGTGTATGAAGACACATACGATTATACAGCATTATTTGGCAGCTTCGCAAGACCTAATTTGAAACGTTGTTGGTAAGTTAGATAATTAGTGGGGACCCTCTATTTGCAGTTCTTCCCCTCCATAATTGCTAAAATAAAGTTTTACTGACATTTTATTGACCCTACCACTGCATAGGGCACATCTGTAACATGAACGCTACTGAATGGCACATACATTGAAAACTACGGAGAACTGAGACAAATCCACTTTACACTTCATAAATAATCTTAAAACGTTTCCAACCAAGGCAACACCCACTTGAAATACGTTCATTCTCATTTTTGGTAAACAAAAAGAGAGATTGTTACATATGTTCCCTATGATGCATCTACAGAGAGAGAGAGACAGACAGACACTAACACTCTCTCTCTCTCTCTCTCTCTCTCTCTCTCTCTCTCTCAGCTGGGAGTGTGTGGGAGGGGTCTGCAGTGAGCGGGAGTGCTGCTGAGAGCTCTGTCCTTTGGCTGCGTTTTTTTGTTGCTTTACTTTTTTCAGTTTGTTTATTTTGTCTTCTGTTTTCAGTGCTTTTCTTATTGTGGGGGAACAGGGGAGGGGAGGGGGGAGTACCGGTAGTTCTTCCCGGGTCGGGGGGTCGGACCCCCTGAATGCGTCTTTTGAAAAACTGACCCGACGCCATGGAGTCAAGATCGCTCCGGTGCAGTTCTGCCCCCTAGAGCAGTGTGTGTTAGCGGTTGGGGAGGTAGCAGGGTGTGAAAATATCAAGTCTGCTGCCATTGTTATCTTCTTAAAAACCACTGATCTGCTCAATCAGCTAGTGGCTAATGGCACAGTGTTAGACGACACTTTCACCCCGGTGTTGCCGCTCGCTGCTCCTGCCCGGAAGGTAACGCTGTCTAACGTCCCTCCGTTCATCCGCACCGGCTCGGGCAGCTGATGTCCGGCATTAAGAGGGTCCCGCTGGGCTGCAAAGCCCCGCAACTGAAACACGTCGTGTCCTTCCGAAGGCAGCTGTATATGATCCTCAATAACATCAATGAGGATCTTAATGTCTCCGAAGTTGGATCTCTCTTGCTGCCACCACCACGAAGATTGCTCTTTAGTAATGTTGGAAAGTCAAAGACAGCAACCGTCAGGGTTCTTGCATATGACGTATTCGTGCTGCACCTCTCTGCAAGGATCCAGGACAGTTTGTCAATGTAAACTCCAGTGCCTGGGAATATTTCCACCTAAAAGACAATGGTAAATAAAAAACAAGTTTATCCCCAAACTATTCTTATATTACGTTAAGTGGAATACATTATCAGTAAGGCTGTGATTTTGTTACAGAAATGTGTTATTAAAGACCACAGTATGTCTCAATTCTAAGTTTATTAATTTACAGACATAATAAAGTCAGTGAATCTGTGACACCCATAATTCAATTACATTCTTATTATCAACTATAACTATGAATATAACTGATAATGTAGCATCATTAGATTGTTTACAACCAATATTTGTTTTCAATATATATATTTTTACCTTGTCTTTGTAATATTGTAGACCAAGAGTGTTATACCTGTTTTGGTGATTCTTTGTCAGATTCAGAACAATTTGCTGTGGGGCTGTCAGAACCACTTGATGGTGACACACTTTTGTCTTCATTGCTGATAAATGTGGCTTTTGTTACAATTTTTTTCAGATTGTCCAAAAGGTCTGGAATCTCTGGAGAAAAAAACCTTAGTATTAAATGATAATCATTTCTAGTAATATATTTAATACAAAGTGAAAACAAAACCATCAATGCCTGCAATTATACTTGAGAGACTTGCTCTATGTTATTGGCAAACTGACCTTTTTGTGGGTCATTAACATTAGCTACAAAAAAAATAAAAAAGATAAAATACAAGAATTACCAGGTCTAATGTAATGCATATAGTCATTAATGTAGGATTATGAAGTTATGTTGAAAAACTTTATTTAATAATCAGTATTATTAAACTATTAGACAGTGCACATTAAGAGTCTGTATTGTGGTTCTAGATTACTTCAGTATGATCAACTATAATACATTACTCTGGAATCTAAATTACTGAAGAATAACATTTATCAAGGTAAGGAATTATTTGCTATAAATAAAAAAACTTACCATCAACCATACGGTTTCGAAGACATTGGTTTTCATTTTTAAGTCTTGTGTTTTCCTTTTCGAGCTGCTTAACTTTTTGCTGTAGCTCAACTTCACTGGACTCTTTAAATGTCTGTAGAATATGACGGGATCTAATTCTTGAAGCTCCATCGGTTTTCTTTCTTATTTTGTGCTGTATTCAGAGAGGAAAAGAGTTTAAAATGAAAATATATATATATATGAATATGATTAAAAAAAAACAATCCTGCAATACATTTATTTAATATTTGCAGTAATTATCTCACCGGTAACTGTGGTTCATCAAGGTCACTATCATCTGAAATTTGAAGTTTTTTGTTTGGTTTAGGTACTCTCTTCATTTTAGGACAGGGCATTTTTGTTAGGTCATTAAGTTTTCTTCTTAGTTCGCCTTCTTTTCCTAAAATAAAAATAAAATAAATAAAACCCTGCATTATGTCCACAGATATTTGGGGATTATATTTATTTGTCATAAAAATACTGTGCTTTGACCATACAAATTAAGATGAACAGCCAACACTGAATCAAAACTGAAGTTAAATTATATCTGGTTTAATTTATTTTGTGATTTGGGGGATTTTATTGTATAGCACAACACACAATAAATCGTTCTTACAAATGCCAGTCAAGTATGACGAGTTTTAGCGCCCTCACCACCACCTACCATGTTATAAGAGTATGTTAGAAGTACAACACATTAATAACTTAAACATTCATTTCAAATATACTGTGATTGTATATATCAAATAGCATGTAAAGACTTTAATGTTTTTTTTTTAAATAAACATTGTTACCAGTCATAATGATCTGCGCTTCATGGACAGGCCATTCACCTTTTGGAGGTTTGTTCGTGTCTCTCCACTCTGCTCTGAAGTTTCAAGTCGTCTCTTCGTCATCATCAGCAATGCTGAATAAATCAAAATTGCGAAAGCAAGCAGTGGGAATCACGCTGTAAGAGTCTTTGTCGACCCCGCTTTCCCACTTCACCAACACGTGCATCACCGCCATACTACCTTCACCTTCTCGTCCGTTTTTTCTGCACCTTTTTCCCCCGACAAGTCACGGCACAAAAAACAGTCCCGCTCTGCATTCTGGTACTTGGCGTTCTTAATAACACCAACAGGGTGTAATCGCATAGACCACTCGAGTATAAAGTACTACATATCCCATCAGTTACAGTTTTTTTTCATCTTCTGAAACTGCAATTTAGCACTTTCAACTGTTTCTTAGTGATTCCTAGAATTACTAACCGGTATTGTAGTCAATGTGTTTATAACCTTTTTTGTTTAACGATTTGTGTGTTATCCTATGGGATCCCATGGTCTTTGATTTGGTCACGGAAGTGATTTGTCTTTGATTTGTTGATCTAGAGTTGAATTTTAATTAGTTTTTCCCTTTTGTATAATTAGTGTAGTGCTACATTTAGTCTTTGTTTTTAAATAAATTTGACAATTTATATCTTTGGAATTGGTGTCTGCGTCCAATTATTACAGAAATTGAGTTCTACAAGACTCCAGGATTCGTGATAAGGTGATACTATGAATTCACTTCTTTAATTGAAATGTATAAGTGTACCTTACGCTACATATATGTATGTATGTATGTATGTATGTCCAATTGCTTTGACAATACAAATGAATTGAATTGAGAGAGAGAGAGAGAGAGAGAGAGACAGACAGACAGACTGACAAACAGAAAAACAGACAGACACAGACACACACACACACAGAGCCAGCCAGCCAGCCAGCTCAGCGATGACATCACGAGCCTCTCTCAGCTGACTGCTATGACATCACAGAGCACGTACATTCCGTTGCTTGCCGTCTGTCAACCACTCAGTCACTGCCAGCCAGACTGGCTGGCTGGCTGGATGGGGGGGCTGCTTGCTGCTGCTGCGTACCTTAGCAAGCTTATTTGCTTGACCGGCCTTCCTACTCCTCTGCCCACATGCCCACCTATGCCCGATCTGCTGTTCACCTGGATCACAGCTCCGCCCCAACAAGGCAGAGCCCCCCAAGAATGGTACAAACTCACCCACGATCCCCTCCACGGAAAGCTTTAGCAAAAGGCAAAAGCGTTATACGTAATGAAGAGGAACCCGAGTCCAAGACGCATCCGACCAGCCATACATATTTGTGTGTATTAAAGATCACATTTTCTTACATTTAGTTTTTCTGTACTTTATTACATCTTATTGTGATTTATAAAAGTATTGTTTCTTTTCCATATGTATGTATGTATGTGTGTGTGTGTGTGTGTGTGTGTGTGTGTCTGTCTCTGTGTGAAAGTTAGTGTGTGTGGGTGTGACAGTGTGTGTGAGTGTCTGTCTGTCTGTCTGTCATGTAACTCGCACATCTGTGAGGGCACCATTTTTGCAGAAGAGATGTACACATTTTGGAGCAACATATGCTGCCATCCAGACATCATCTTTTCCAGTGACGTCCCTGCATTTTCAAACAGATCACATTTTATTACACTTTGTTTATCTGTACTTTATTACATCTTATTGTGATTTATACTTGTAATGTTTCTTTTCCATATATATGTATGTACAGTGGGGGAAAAAAGTAATTGATCCCCTGCTGATTTTGTACGTTTGCCCACTGACAAAGAAATGATCAGTCTATAATTTTAATGGTAGGTGTATTTTAGCAGTGAGAGACAGAATAACAACAAGAAAATCCAGAAAAATGCATTTCAAAAAAGTTATAAATTGATTTGCATGTTAATGAGGGAAATAAGTATTTGACCCATTTTCAATGCCCTGGCTTAGGGAAGGAGGTTCTCACCCATGATTTGATGGTACATGGCCCCGTCCATCGTCCCTTTGATGCGGTGCAGTTGTCCTGTCCCCTTAGCAGAAAAACAGCCCCAAAGCATAATGTTTCCACCTCCATGTTTGATGGTGGGAATGGTGTTCTTGAGGTCATTCCTCCTCCTCCAAACACGGCGAGTTGAGTTGATGGCAAAGAGCTTGATTTTGGTCTCATCTGAGACCACTTTCACCCAGTTCTCCTCTGAATCATTCAGATGTTCATTGGCAAACTTCAGACGGGTCTGTACATGTGCTTTCTTGAGCAGGGGGACCTTGCGGGCGCTGCAGGATTTCAGTCCTTCACGGCATAGTGTGTTACCAATTGTTTTCTTGGTGACTATGGTCCCAGCTACCTTGAGATCATTAACAAGATCCTCCCATGTAGTTCTGGGCTGATTCCTCACCGTTCTCATGATCATTGAAACTCCACGAGGTGAGATCTTGCATGGAGCCCCAGACTGAGGGAGACTGACAGTTATTTTGTGTTTCTTCCATTTGCGAATAATCGCACCAACTGTTGTCACCTTCTCACCAAGCTGCTTGGTGATGGTCTTGTAGCCCATTCCAGCCTTGTGTAGGTCTACAATCTTGTCCCTGACATCCTTGGACAGCTCTTTGGCCATGGTGGAGAGTTTGGAATCTGATTGATTGATTGCTTCTGTGGACAAGTGTCTTTTATACAGGTAACGAGCTGAGATTAGGAGCACTCCCTTTAAGAGAGTGCTCCTAATCTCAGCTCGTTACCTGTATGAAAGACACCTGGGAGCCAGAAATCTTGCTGATTGATAGGGGATCAAATACTTATTTCCCTCATTAACATGCAAATCAATTTATAACTTTTTTGAAATGCGTTTTTCTGGATTTTCTTGTTGTTATTCTGTCTCTCACTGCTAAAATACACCTACCATTGAAATTATAGACTGATCATTTC
Source organism: Amia ocellicauda (assembly GCF_036373705.1). Lineage (NCBI taxonomy): Eukaryota > Metazoa > Chordata > Actinopteri > Amiiformes > Amiidae > Amia > Amia ocellicauda. The sequence goes on from NW_027102982.1 coordinate 446,271, forward strand.
TTTGTCAGTGGGCAAACGTACAAAATCAGCAGGGGATCAAATACTTTTTTCCCTCACTGTATGTATGTATGTATGTATGTATGTAAGTTTGTGTGTGTGTGTCTGTCTGTGAAAGTGATTGTGTGTGAAAGTGTGTGTGTCTGTCTGTCTGTCTGTGAAAGTGTGTGTGTGTGTGTGTGTGTGTGTGCGTGTGTCTGTCTGTGAAAGTGTGTGTTTGTGTGTGTATGGGTGTGACAGTGTGTATGAGTGTCTGTCATGTAACTCGCACATCTGTGAGGGCACCATTTTTGCAGAAAGAGATGTACACATTTTGGAGCAACATATGCTGCCATCGAGACATCATCTTTTCCAGGGACGTCCCTGCATTTTTCAGCAGGATAACGCCAAACCACATTCTGCCCAGATTACAAGCGCATGGTTGCGTAGGCAGAGAGTGCGGGTGCTAGCATGGCCTGCCTGCAGTCCTGACCTGTCTCCGAATTGAGAATGTGTGGCGCACTATGAAGTGCAAATTAAGACAACGAAGGCCCTGTGCAGTTGCGCAGCTGAGGAAATGCATAATGGATGAATGGGGGGAAATCCCACTTGCTAAACTTAACCAAGTGGTGTCTTCAGTGCCCAAGTGCTTAATAAGTGTTATTAAAAGAAAAGGTGATGTTACATAGTGGTAAACAGTCGACTGTCCCAACTTTCTTGATTTCTTTTCACTGCTAATGAGATGCTGTAGAGTGAGTTAGTTATATTGCTTTCAGGAGCTCTAATCGTATTGATGAGTTCATGCAGCATTTGTAATTGAATTTCAAAAAGAAATCTTTGCTGTCTGGCCTGTGTGTATGAGATGTACTCTGTCAATCTTTGGCTAACAACTGAAACATTGGTAGAACAGAAATGGCAACATAAAAAAGAAAAGTACATTTTAAAAGAGCACATTAAATAGGATGAATATACAGTTTTTTACAATCACTTTGTCACTAATTTCAGAACCTTGATGTCATTTTTCAAAACTCTAGACACAAAACTCAAAACGGTCATCACTTGTAACACAGGCTGTCCAATGTTCAAAACATTGCATTGTGCATTCATATCTTTAAAGAAACCTAGCACTTGCAGACTTGTTGGTTCAAATAACTCATTTATCATGAAATACCATAGTAACATAGTAACACAGAAGATACCGATAGTTTCACTGTGTAGTTGTTCGTACAATCATTAAATATTGTAGTACAAAATATGTGATACATGTTTCATTATGGTACTACACATAAATACATCACTGTAAAAGGACTAGTAGAGAGAATACTACAGACACAGTGGAATCATTGAACAAAATCTGAAATGTATTGATGCAATACAATCAAATCACACCATAGGTTTCTTTGAATCCATGCAAAAATAATTAGCTACAAAAACGAACAAAACTACAGTAAAATGTCAACTGCAGTGTTCCTCACCTGGCTTAGTGTAAAAAGCAAAACAAAGGATTGATTACTGTACTTCTAAATTTCCATCAGCCCTGTGTTCAGGTTCAGGTTCTCACAACCATTTTTCACAAGAGGCATCTTGAAACTGAACATACCTGAACATACTCAGTCATCAGCTGCTTCACTCTGCATTTCTTTCAAAAGGCACACTATACTCTGTGCTACACATTGGTATGCAGTATACAGTCATTTGACAATTGAGAGTAGCCTAATGTTTAGTGCATGCTGAAGACTTGCCGCTTCTCAGTACGGACATTTCTGATGATTGAGGCCACAGTTGATCCTGAGTTGATTCTGAGGTTTGATTGAATCATTGTAGCTGCCTCAGTCATGGTCATGCCATGATTTACAACATGTTCTACAACTATTTCTCGGATTTCACTGGACACTATTTGCTGTTGCTGCCGCTGTCTGGTCCGTGGCCTTGTCCTCTACCACGTTCCCCCAACACCTCTCAAATGAGGCCCATGGCTGCCTCTCTGGTGAGGCCTAAGCCCTCCTCTATGACGAGGCCCACGACCACCTCTCAGAAGGGGTGCATGTCCCCTTCCATTCCTTTGACCACCACGTCTTCCTCCTCCCACTGCTTGACCTCTATTGTGACCTGGATGACCTGCCGGCTCCATGTTATCACTGTGTTGCTCGGGTGGATAGCACTCATTTCACTCGATACTCGTACCACAATGTGAAATCAATCATCAATAACCAGTTGGCAGTATTGGAAAAGCAATTACAAGGGCCTGCATACATACAGTAATGTCATATCTGATGTGGAAGAAGAATCATCTTCAACCAGGTTGGAGCGTTAGTTGCAAAGCCTTTAATACACGCAGCGTGGAGAGGAACAGTGACTCAAGAAGATCCCAAAGTCGCTCTGCCTTCATTTTAACAGTCAGAGCTTTTATTCACAAAAATCAAAGAGCTGGTTATAATCAGAAAGTCATTACTATGTTATCTTAAAAGTTAGCTAAGCAGAATTTATATCATTATAGGACAGAGTTCATAGATCAACACATGGATTAGGGAGCAGGCACTTCAATCATACTGTTTGACATTGTCTCCAAGATTCTCATCGTAAATAACAAGCAGAAATCAAACTACCTTCTGGCCTGACCTTCTAGCTTGACCTTATCTTTCTTAAGTATACAAGAGAGAAAAACAGGTATTAGAGAAAGAATTTCTAACTTTCCTTACACACTGAAAACATGGTGTGGAAAAGTGCTACATGATGATGAATGATGATGAAATATTACATCCATAGATAATGTAGTCCAACTGGTTCATGCTCCTCGGTTATTGGTGTCAATGGATCTCATTATCCTGAAACTTTCATGATCGAAACATGGAATACTGTTCGTCAGTTTCCATAAAACTATGAATTAAGAGTAATGCAACAGTCACTTATCATTTTGAGCAGCTGTATCAATTGATAGTTAGATCTTTGTAATGAAATGAATAGACAGTGATCTCAGATGTAATGTGTGAATTGCATTTTGAAATGGTAATACTTTGACGTTAAGTTGTATCATTTTAGTTCAATGAACAAATGATCTGAGGTTGATGTGTATTGTATCCAAGCAATTGAAAAATGTGCATTTTGATCATCGGGTGTGAGTTTAGTGTCTAGAGTTTTGAAAAATGACATCAAGGTTCTGAAATGAGTGCCAAAGTGATTGTAAAAAAGTGTAATATCAGGGGACAGTGGCTATTAGTGATCTGGCCTTCCGTGGCCTCTGTATTAATGTAACAGGTCACATTGTATGTGTACACTGATACTTGATAGTATAATATAGTACAAGTAAAAAACATACATAGGTATCATAGAAGTATTTTGCAGAAATGATTATGGATACTTATCAAAATGGAGAGGAAATGCTAAATCCAGTCTCCCCAGGCTGAGCTTCTATTGCTGCACCTGCTAAGTGGCTGCTGGCCCCACTATATGGATAGAGCCACACCAAGTACAAGAGTCTCCCCATTGCTATTTATATCTCCCTATCCAGTCTTCTATACGTGTCAGGTATACAAGTGTGTGTGTGTGTGTGTGTGTGTGTCTGTCTGTCTGTCTGTCTGTGAAAGTGTGTGTGTGTGTGTGTGTGTGAAAGTGTGTGTGAGTGTCTGTCTGTCTGTCTGTCATGTAACTTGCACATCTGTTAGGGCACCATTAATGCAGAGATGTACACATATTGTTTATTTTCCATATATATGTATGTATGTATGTATGCATGTCCAATTGCTTTGACAATACAAATGCACTGAATTGAGACAGAGAGAGAGAGAGAGAGAGAGAGAGGTGCTAAGGCACATTTGTAACATAAATTAGGGAACATTTGAAACATGCTTAGGGAACATTCATAAGAACATAAGAACATAAGAACATAAGAAAGTTTACAAACGAGAGGAGGCCATTCGACCCATCATGCTCGTTTGGTGTCCATTAATATCTAAGTGATCCATGGATCCTATCCAGTCTATTTTTAAATGTTCCCAAACTTTCAGCTTCTACCACTTTCCATCTTGAATGCCTTGAAGCCCAATTTCCATTTGTTGTCCCCTGGTGCGTGTGTCCCTGCTGATCTGGAAAAGCTCCTCTGGTTTGAGGAACCTTTCATGATTTTGAAGACTTGGATCAAGTCCCCACGTAATCTCCTCTGTTCCAGGGTGAAAAGGTTCAGTTCCCTCAGTCTCTCCGAGTAGGACTTTCCCTTCAGACCTGGAATAAGTCTGGTTGCTCTCCTCTGAACTGTCTCTAAAGCAGCAATATCCTTCTTGAAGTGTGGTGCCCAGAACTGTACACAGTATTCCAGATGAGGTCTAGCGCATTGTACAGTCTTAACATTACTTAAATTCTACACTTTTGACGATATACCCTAGCATTCTGTATGCCTTTTGTATTGCTTCCCCACATTGTTTGGATGGAGAAAGTGAATCCACATAGATTCCTAGGTCTTTCTCATGCATTACTTCATCTAGATCTGTACCTCCCATAGTGTAATTATAGTGGACATTTTTGTTTTACTGCATGTATTACCTTGCACTTGTCCACATTGAATTTCATTTGCCAGGTGTCAGCCCACAACTGAATTTATCTAAGTTCCTCTGAATAGCATGTGCTGCCAAGATTGTATCTGCTAAGCCACCTATTTTAGTATCATCTGCAAATTTGACAAGGTTGCTAAGTATCCCAGAGTCCAGATCATTAATATAGATTAGAAAAAGCAAAGGCCCTAGTACTGATCCCTGTGGAACTCCACTAACAACCTCACTCCAGTTAGAAGTGACTCCTCTAATCTGTTTCCTATACATCAACCAGTTCATAATCCATCTACTTACATGACCCTGAATGCCTACAGCTTCCAATTTGAGGATCAGTCTTTGGTGTGGAACCTTATCAAAAGCTTTTTGGAAATCTAAGTATATCATATCATATGCTTTCACGTGATCTACAGCTGCAGTTGCATGTTCAAAAAAATTTATTAAGTTAGTAAGACATGATCTGCCTCGTCTAAACCCATGTTGACTATCTCCAAGAATATGGTTTTCATTGAGATGCTCCTCTATTTTCTGTCTAATCATTTTTTCCAACATTTTACAGGTGATGCAGGTGAGACTGATTGGTCTGTAATTTCCTGGCTCAGTTTTGTCCCCTTTCTTGTGGATTGGTATGAAATTTGCTGTCTTCCAGTCAGTGGGAACATCCCCTGTTCTAAGTGTCATTTGAAATAATCGAGTTAACGGCCTATACATAATTTCCCTCATTTCTTTAAGTACTGTTGGAAATATCCCATCTGGCCCAGGTGATTTGTTTGATTTTAATTCTGCTAGTCCCTTTAGTACCTCCTCCTCATTTATCCTGATCTCTCTTAGGGTTTGACTGGATTGATTGTCAACCTGTGGCATGTCATCTGTTTTTTCTTTTGTAAAAACCTCTGTGAAATACTCATTTAGAATATTTGCCACATCTTGTTCGTTTTCCAAGATACCTCCATTTTTGCCCTTTATCTGTTTCACCTCCTCCTTAATTGACCGCTTGCTGTTGTAATTTTGAAAAAAGCTCATTGCAATGGTTGTAGCTCCAAGAGCTATGTTTCTTTCTATTTCCCTCTTTGCTTTCCTGATCCCTTTCTTAAGATCTCTTTGCAGCTCAACATATTCTATGTATTTTGTTTCATCACCATCCCTTTTGTATGTGCTATACAACATTTTCTTCCTCTTTATATTTTTTTGCATGCCTCTGGTTTGTATGTATGTATGTATGTATGTATGTGTGGAAGGAAAGTTAGAAATTCTTTTCTCACAACTGTTTTTCTCTCTTGTATACTTAAGAAAGATAAGGTCAAGCTAGAAGGTCAGGAGGCCATAAGGTAGTTTGATTTCTCTTTGTTATTTACAATGAGAACCTTGGAGACAATGTCAAACAGAATGACCTACGTGCCTGTTCCCTAATACCATGTATAGACCTATGAACTCTGTTCGATAATGATATATGTTCTGCTTAGTTAGCCTTTAAGATAACATAGTAATGACTTTCTAGCATGTATGTATGTATATATATATATATATATATATATATATATGAATGTATGTATGTCCAATTGCTTTTGACAATACAAATGAATTGAGAGGGAGAGAGAGAGAGAGAGACAGACAGACAGACTGACAAACAGAAAAACAGACACACACACAAACACACACACACACAGAGCCAGCCAGCCCGCCAGCCAGCCAGTCAGCCAGCCAGCTCAGCGATGACATCACGAGCCTCTCTCAGCTGACTGCTATGACATCACAGAGCACGTACATTCCGTTGCTTGCCGTCTGTCAACCACTCAGTCACTGCCAGCCAGACTGGCTGGCTGGCTGGATGTGGGGGCTGCTTGCTGCTGCTGCGTACCTTAGCAAGCTTATTTGCTTGACCGGCCTTCCTACTCCTCTGCCCACATGCCCACCTATGCCTCTACTCCAAGATACTTATACAATAGAAAAACTATGGTAATAATAATATAGCCCAAGACAAAAAATTAATCTTTCTAGACTGTATTAAAGTTCAGCACTTCGGAAAAATAGAATTATTTTGTATTTCAATAAAACAAAAATTATTACTGGTATCCACACACCCAACCAATGTAAATGTCACGGACGGTGTTAATTAGCTCCTTAATCACCATTACTTATTATATTTATATTTCACTTCACTTTATGCAATATGGCTTGTGTATTTTGTTTGGTTCTATATTGCCATTATTTTGTGTGTTGATTATCTTTCACTTTATTGTTTAATTTGTTATTCACTTAGTATTATTTTGATTGTTTGCACGCGTGCCTTATTATTTTTGTTTCTTCTTTCTTTCACAACTCACCTGGGTCCACCTGCACTCTTCACACGCGTCCCCACTTAATCACCCTGCCCTGGGAGAGGAGAGGATTATCTGCTGTAGTCCACTTTCCAATGTGGGAGGTCTCTGCGGCTCATATCTCATTCAATTATTTATTCATTTATCCTACATCAAGTTTATTTATTTTCCCACGTTTCATTCAATCACCATCAGAAGCTCTCTGTGCTAAAAGTGGCAGCACATTTGTCTCACACACATCAAACTCACCTTTTCCTGCTTCCCAAGCCTTATCAACTTACTCAGACCCTCGTCAACTTACTCAAACCCTCTTCAACTTTGGTTAACATTGCTCTGCATTCTAACAGCTATTCTTTCTCCTATTCTTAATTTCTTACAAGAAATGTATTCAGGTTTTTTTATCAATATGTTTTATTTATATTTATACAGATGTCACTCCATTATTCGTTTATTGAAGTCATATATGTACCTAACAAAATATTAGCCAATAGGCCATTGATCTCAATAATGATTCCCATAATCCTAGGACACCTTCTCTTTTACTCTTCCTTTCCATTCTTCCTTTTCTCCTGTAAAGCATTTTATATTACTTGAGCTTACTTATTCTATAGTTGTAATCTTATACTTCTGCGGTATCTTACCCTTTTCCTACATCACTCATCTTAAAACCATGGTCTACTTTGACTTTCATTTCAGGTATTATATGCTAGGCACCAATAACCAAACATTTTCTGAAAGACTGTAACATGTCACCAGACTGTTTACATTCTCCTGCTTTCACAGGCTGTCAGGGCTGCACCAGGCTCTCTTCTAGCCTTTCGTTTCCTTGAATTTGACTTTTGACAGAGCTTGTCCATAACATGATGTTTAACAAACAAATTCTGGTTCTTCTTGTGGAGACACCATGACTATTTATGTATTACTATTATTATCCATCTGTTTATTCAATGTATATTTTGGATTACTTTTCTTATAATAGTCTTTCTTTCTGATTTCTGATGCTTGAGGCACTCTGTATAGAGCCAAAGATCCTCATGAATATGATAAATCTGTTGTTACATTTTTAAATATAATTCTAAAATGATTGCCAAAACATAGACATTTACCTTATATCACCTTCAAACTATACATATTCATAAACACACAAAGCACATACACATTGATATCTAAAGATAATTCAGATATCCGATCTGTGGCATGTTTTATTGACCCTGCAGTGTCTCAAACAGCCCTTATAACTTATTATTTAAGCTTATGATTATTTAGAATAAAATGTCAAATAATCCCACTCGATTATTTCATTATTTCACTATCTCAGTTTTCTTGATCCATTGTGAAAAAGTTCTGTTATTTCCTCCTCATCTGTAGAGGCTACATTAGCCCACTCCCCGGTCTGATATTCTCGTAGTAACTGTATCCAAATGTTGGGCGGACATTTAGCCTTCACGATGATGTGTACATCGTGCGGGTGAAGGAGGTGAATAACCATCTTTTCATCTAGAATATCCCAAAAAGTTGTGTTACCCTGGTTTGGTTTTAATTTTGGGAGGGACGCCCATATCATTTCTTTTTCTCCTGGGGAGAAGGGGACATGGGTTTTAGTCGTATAGACTATTGATTGACCTTCCTCTTTACTCTGTCTAGTTTTGACTTGCATGGGTGCAGCTGGGACCGTTTTCAGAGCGGTCAGATCTGGATACAATGTATTATTATAACCAAAATCAGTGATTGATTTATATTCCGGATTATATGGGGGAGGAGCGCTAGCAAAACCTCCTTTTTCATATTCCCATGCTTTGCGATCTAAATCATCCCAATCGGGCCTGTCGTCCTCGGAGTGATCTGTGTCGCGACGCGCTCCTAACACGGCAGCACATCGTGCACCTACACCTTCACCTTTTCTGACCACTTTTCTTGCCCTTCTAATTTGCCTTGTAGTTCTATTAATTCTATCGTATTTTTCACAACTTCTTCTCTCAATTCACATTACTGTTTATGATGATCTTCCATTTCTGTTATTTTCTTTTCTTGATTCTCACCAACCTGACACAATATCACAATTCCTTTCTCTGTCTTATCTGGTTGTTGTTGCTTCCACCAGTCCCGGTGCTCCTTCGGAGACCAGTCTTTCTCCCAACTTCCTTCCAACATTTTCTTCTCTACATTCTGTTTTTTTATTTCTCAAAAAACCAATAATGCTGGTGTCACTCACTGTGACGATTTATCTGAAATATTACATTATTATATATTATATTATGTATATATATTATAATAAAAACAAACACTCCAGTAAGGTACGGACACCCGTACATGACACTGGCTAAGGTAAGGGAACCCATAAACAACCATAAGCACCCCCGGACCTAGGACAGACTGTAACTTGCTAACTTGCTAACTTGCTAACTGTTTTGTTTGCTTCACATCGTTTGCTGCTAGTTGCATGCCAAACGAGTTCGTTCTGTCCAAAATATAAGCTTTTTTCTTCTAATAAACTCAATAAAAATACAGTGCACTAGCAACTATTTCCCTTTCAAAAGTTGTAGTCCCGTTTCAGTTAAAACAAAATGTGTTCTTCAAACAAAGAAAATACTTGTGTTTCTTTTCCCTCTTTACCTGCTCTTATCACAAAGCTTCTCAACACAATCTCAGGTGCAGGTGCACTCTGCGCTATCCTTTGCCCGAGCTTTGTCCAGGAAAACTCACTGTAGCCATCTTAGTTCAACACGGGCTCTCCTTACCTGCGAGTCACACGGGTCCAGTTCACTTTGCAAGTGAACAGTCTCTTCTCAGAAACAATAAGGAAACTTGGAAAGAAACACAATCCCAGGTCGGTGTTAAAAAAAAGTTCTTTGTTTTCATATTAAAAGAAAACATTTGTATTTTCTCTGCACACTTTACAGCTCCAATTAGCACACTCAACTAATCCCTGCCCCCCTCAGAACCGTCACTAAAGAAAGGTACTCACAGTCATTTTAAATATGACATCCTGTAGTGTTTGTTTTCAAAATATGATCTTATTATCACTTGAACCAAATAAATCCTTTGACCCACTAATACCAAATTACAGTTATGGGGGCCACAGATGTGATTTGAAAATACGATCTTTCATGTCTTTCTGTTGTGTTTTGACCTGGGGATCTGTAATTGTCCAAGTGGCTACTGCACATGTACTTATTTAATATTAAATGTGTTATTTAATTAGGCTTGGTTCTGGTGAGCATGTACAAGACGTCAGCTTTTTAAATAACTGTGTGTATTGGATCATACACATTTTAGAAATACTCTCTCAAACTTCCCGCATTGGTACCTCACCAGGGAGGTAGAAAACAGCAATAGCATTGAAAAAGTGTGATTGTAGTTCTGCTCTTCTGCAATATATTTCTACAATATCTTTAACATCTTCTTTAACATTGTTTTAAAGGCTGGGACCAATATGGTGGAATATCTCCAACACACGGACATTGAGAGACTCGACCCCTTTGTGCTGCTGCTCAGAGACCAACTCTCAGTTGTCTCTGAGTAGGCTATGGATCAACTTCCTTTCCTAATATGAAGGAGACCATGGATACAAAACCTATGAAAAACAGGTGATTATTGTTATTCTTCTCATTATAAACTACTTAATACATCTCTCCCATAAAGTACAACAGGATAGTGGTGACGTCATTCAGGATTGGATTGCCATTGGTCAAAAGCCCTCTGAGAGAAATTGTGTGGCGACACTCCACACTCTTAGAAGAAATTGTTCTGCACAGAACCATAAAGGGTTCCTCGAGTAATCGCTCTGGTGGATCCCTTTATGGTTCTATGTAGAACCCCTTCAAAGGGGTTACATGAAGAACCCCCAAACATAGCGTTCTACACAGAACCATTCGTTTTAAAATGTTATATATAGAACCCATTCAAAAGGGGGACACGTGCTATACCTGAATTTGTTTTCCAAATACAATCTTAAAAAAATGTATGAGTTCATATATACAAACACACATACACAACGTAGAAATCGCACTACTAGTGAAGTAACTTCATTTACATTATATGCCACAACTCCTCAATTTGGAACGCAAAAACAAGACATCTGATGTAAAAGTGTAAACTAATTACGAACAGCACTTTTGATTTTTATCTTCAATTCAGGGGCTACTTATTCGAACAGTAAACTGTATTCTCTCTTCAGAGTGACTGGAATGTTTTTGCCTACATTCAACTTAAATATGAAAGTTTCCAAAAACGGCATAGTTTTCTTTAAGGCTATTCAATGCCAAACACAAAATTCTCTCTGCTTTCAGTGCTTGTCCTTCAGCACAATTACACAGGTTCATGATGTTCTCATTTCAATACATTGTTTTCTTATTTAAACTATTTGACTTTGAGCTTACATTGAGAATAAAATCACTTTTGCAAGTAAAACCTGGCCAAGAAAGGAAGCAGCACTACAATAAAACAATACACAGAATACAAAGCAGTTCCTTCAAAAGTGAAAGTGATAAAGAGTGATGTCTGTCAGTAAATTACGTTGAGATACATATTGGTTATTTTGAATTAGGAGTCCAACTTCAATAACTTCTATTAACAAGCCAAAATACAGATCAGAATTACGGGTAATTGAAAATAATATGTAGCGCCTAGGTAAGCTTGGATGTGTTCAGAGAAACACTAAAAACGGACCTTCCTCACACCCGTCTTGTTGAGGTGGACGTGGTCATACAGGTGATGTGGCTGGATGTCTCAGTGGTGTGCCAGGTGGACGTTGGGGAGGAGGGCACATCTTCGGGATACTTCTGCGTTGATGGCCTGGATGATGTGCAGGGGCACGTCTGTGCGGGGCAGCAGTGTGGAGATGGTGATTTTGGCAGTTTGGAATTCCTCTGTGGCTTTCTTTGCCACCTGTCTCAGGGCTGAGGCCACATCGCCCCTGCGGGCACTCAGGTCGTTAGTGCCGGTGTGGATGAGGATGTGTTTGACCTGGCACAGCCTCCTCTTGGAGAGCAGCTCCAGGGCTCTCTGTGCTGTCGGGCACCAAAGCTTTTTCACTTTTCGCCCAGGGAAGAGGCGCCTCTCATCCAGGAACTTCCCATTGGAGTCGCTCAGAATGACCACCTCTGTGTTGACCTGCCACTCCGGGTTTTGCGTCGGGAGTGGTGGGGGCAGCGGGTGTGTTTTAGGGGAGTGGCGTTTCAGGGGTTTGTGTATTAGTGGCAGGTCTGGTGATAGTGGGGGTGTCAGGAGTGGTGGGGAGTGTGGGTGGATCAGTGGGTGCATCAGTGGGTGCGTCAGGGGTTGTAGGTGTTGTGGGGTCAGTGCAGTGCAGTCTCTGTGCTCCTCTCTTAGCTTCTCCAGCTGGCTCTGCAGGCTCCTCAGCTGGCTGTGCTGGGGTGTCCTGGTCAGCTCCTCCCTCGCTCTGTGCAGCTCCGTCCTCAGGGTTTGGCTCTGCTCCTCCTGGTCTCTCACTGCTGCTCTCAGCTCATGGATCTCAGCCTTGTGGTGCATCTTTAGTCCCTGAACTCCGCAAACTTCAGCTCCAGCACTGATAGGCATTCCTTTAGTGTTTTAATGTTGCTGGAGAGTTTTGGGGAGACAGGGGGGCAGTCTGTGGGAGATGGGGCACTGTCTGGCTCCGTGTGGCTGGGGGCAGACTGCAGGGTGGCCGGCTCTGGCTCGTGTTTCTCTACCTCAGTCTGCTGCTTTGAGGTGTGGAAGCCGAGAGATAATTGGTCCAGGCTGCTCTCGCTGCCCTGCACCATGATGGTCCCGTTGTGGTATACATTAAAAGTGAGCATCACACTGTCTGTGTCTTTCTCTACCAGCACTGAGATCTGCCTGCCTCTGCTAATGCCCCTCTTGTTGTTATTGGGGTATGTCTGGCACAGGGTTTTGTGAAAGGCGGTGGGGTACTGGGTGTAGAACAGTAGATTGTTCTTGACCCTGTTTTCTCCTTTACCGGTGTAGTCTAGGATGAGGGTCTCAGGAGATGCTCTCATCACAGCTTGTTTGTAGTCCTTCTTAGCCTGTGCAGAGCGAATGTCTTCAGGGTATCGGATTTCAAAAGGCAGCTCTGCAGTCAGACTGCTGTTCGATAGATTTCTATCAGTCTCAGTGGCAGTTGGGCTCTCTCCTACTGTCACTCTATTCAAATTGGAGCTCTGCATTTTCATTGGCTGAGTCAACTACTGAGAATGCTTATTTATTTTATTAATACATATTTTTTTGTTTAATTATTTGTCTCTATAGGTGAAAGGTCTTACCTCCAATTCTTGTCTTCAGCTTTTCTTTTCTGACTTTTCTTCCTGAACTGTCTCTCTGCTTTCTTCTTTTTGTGTTTCTCTTAAAATTATTATTTTTTGAATACTTTTTCTTCTGAATTTCTATTCCATGTCTTCTGTGTATGTTTATAGTGCTATATATTCATTTGTAAATGACAAATTAAATCCGCTTATGTATAAAAACAAATGTTTTTTAGGAGCTCATATTCCTCTCTCTCTCTCTCTCTCTCTCTCTCTCTCTCTCTCTCCTCTCAATTCAATTCATTTGTATTGTCAAAGCAATTGGACATACATACATATACATACATACATACATACATACATACATACATACATCTACACGGAAAATAAATAATAGAATTATGAATCACAATAAGATGTAATGAAGTACAGAAAATGAAAATGTAAAAAAATGTGATCTTTAATACATACAAATAAAGAAAATAGGTTTACTATTTCCAGATTCCTTTTTTGAAATACAATGACATGCATAACAAACAAGTATTTACATTATATTTACAGCCGGTGCTCGTGTGTCACTGTGTCCCTCAGGCTGTGGTAGGCGCTGACATATTGGGCAGCCAGGGTGGCTGTGTGTCCCTCCCCCAGGAGGACTGGCGTTTTTCTTTTTTCTCAGTTTTGTCACAGGTTGGGTGGGCATCCATTATGTTGTTACAGAATGTGTCCCTTATTTTGGGCTAAAGCTTTCCGTGGAGGGGAACGTGGATCAGTTTGTACCATTTTTGGGAGAATCTGCCTTGTTGGGGCGGAGCTGTGACCAGGTGAACAGCAGATCGGGCATAGGTGGGCATGTGGGCAGAGGAGTTGGAAGGCCGGTCAAGCAAATAAGCTTGCTAAGGTACGCAGCAGCAGCAAGCATCCCCCACATCCAGCCAGCCAGCCAGTCTGGCTGGCGGTGACTGAGTGGTTGTCAGACGGCAAGCAACGGAATGTACGTGCTCTGTGATGTCATAGCAGTCAGCTGAGAGAGGCTCGTGATGTCATCGCTGAGCTGGCTGGCTGGCTGGCTCTGTGTGTGTGTGTGTATGTCTGTGTGTGTGTGTGTGTGTCTGTTTGTCTGTTTTTCAGTCTGTCTGTCTCTCTCTCTCTCTCTCTCTCTCTCTCTCTCTCTCCCTCTCAATTCAATTCATTTGTATTGTCAAAGCAATTGGACATACATACATGCATACATGCTAGAAAGTCATTACTATGTTATCTTAAAGGCTAACTAAGCAGAACATATATCATTATAGAACAGAGTCCATAGGTCTACACATGGTTTTAGGGAACAGGCACGTAGGTCATACCGTTTGACATTGTTTCCAAGGTTATCATCGTAAATAACAAACAGAAATCAAACTAGCTTCTGGCCTGACCTTCTAGCTTGACTCTATCTTTCCGCCTTATATACTTGGTGAATAATTGAGGAAGTAGCACCAAGTGACCACATTAGGCTGCCTGAGGGTTTCTGGGGAGTGTAGTTGTCTAGGGTCGGTTTTCTTCCCTAGAGTGCAGACCTTGCAGCAGACCTGGCCTGACATGTCTGCCATGTATGACCCTGCCCCTTGGTTTGTCCCACATCCTCCCCCCCAGCTGCGACCCCATAGGTCGAGCGACAGCCGCAAAAAAGCATGCACCCGGGACAGCCCATCAACATTCCCCATGGCCTTCCCTGGCCTGTGCTGCAGGGTGAAATGAAAATGTTGGAGACTCAAAAACCACCTCATCACACGGGCATTCCTGTCTTTCGAACGATGCATCCAAGTGAGGGGGGCATGGTCAGTGATCAGGGTGAAGTGCCTGCCCAACAAATAGTATCGAAGACTGTCCAAAGCCCACTTCACTGCCAAACATTCTTCTTCAACTACCAAATAATTTATTTCATTGGATTCCAACTTTCTGCTAAGGAACAACACCGGGTGTTCGTGATCACCCATTCTTTGGGACAAAACCACTCCGATCCCCACCTCAGAGGCGTCCGTCTGGACTATAAATTCTTTCTGAAAGTCAGGTACCATTAAAACGGGGTTGCGGCAGAGCGCCTCCTGTAGGCTCCGGAAAGCCCGGTTTGCTGTATCACCCCATCTAACCATATTGGGTTCTGTAGCCTTAGTCATATCAGTCAGAGGGGCCGCTAAGGTAGCATAGTTGGGAATAAACCTCCGGTAATACCCAGTTAACCCTAAAAATGCCCTAACCTGCTTTTTATTGACAGGCCTAGGCCAAGAGTTTATGGCTTCAACCTTGGATATTTGGGGTTTCACCATACCCCTCCCTACTGTATAGCCCAAGTATTTGGCCTCTTCCAACCCCAAATTGCATTTGGTTGGATTAGCCATCAGGCCTGCTGCATGTATTGAATCCAATACCGCTTGGAGCTGAGACAAATGTGATTCCCAATCTGGACTGTGAATGACCACATCATCTAAATATGCTGCCGCATACGTCCTGTGTGGTCTAAGTATGTGGTCCATCAACCTTTGAAAGGTGGCAGGAGCACCATGCAGGCCAAAGGGCATCACTGTGTAGTGAAACAGACCATCTGGGGTTGCAAAGGCTGTTTTTTCTTTGGCACCCGGGGTCAAGGGAATCTGCCAGTAGCCCTTGGCTAAGTCAATAGTTGAAATATAGCGAGCATTCCCAATATTCTCTAACAATTCATCTACTCGGGGCATTGGGTATGCATCAAACTTTGAAATTTCATTAACCTTTCTAAAATCATTACAGAATCTCCAGGAGCCATCAGGTTTGGAAACCATGACTATAGGGCTGGACCACTCACTGTGGGATTCTTCAATAACCCCTGCCTCCAGCATTTCCTTAACCTCATTTTTAATAGTGTTCCTGCGAGCTTCTGGTACCCTGTAAGGCCTCATATTTACCTTCTTTCCTGGGAGAGACACAATGTTGTGAGAGACTAAATGGGTACGCCCCGGTATGCCTGAGAAAACTTCCCTATTACGTATTATCAAGTCGTTCACCTCCTTCAACTGGTCAGGTGACAAGGCAGCTGCAATATTCACCTTCGGTGTCCCTAGTGGCTGAGGGGGGTAAGTCAACATCAACACTTCCCTGTCCTTCCAGGCTTTTATTAAGTTGACATGATATATTTGTTCTGGGGGTCGGCGGCCGGGTTGCTGAACCTTATAGTTCACTTCCCGTATTCGCTCTATAATCTCATAAGGTCCCATCCACGTAGCCAGAAATTTACATTCTACAGTGGGAACCAACACCAACACCCTATCACCAGGCTGGAACACCCTCAGTGTAGCCTGACGATTATAGGCGAATTGTTGGTGTTCCTGTGCCTGCCTTAGGTGCTCTCTCACAATGGGAGTGACTGTGGCTATTCTCTCTTGCATAGCATTGATGTGCTCGACTACACTCCGGAAAGGAGTGGACTCGTGTTCCCACGTTTCACGGGCTATGTCTAATATCCCCCTGGGGTGCCTCCCATATAACAGTTCAAAAGGCGAAAAGCCCAGGGAAGCCTGTGGGACTTCCCTAATGGCAGACATCAAGTAGGGCAGCATGAATTCCCAATTTTTCCCATCCTTATCGATTACCTTTCTTAGCATGGACTTCAGGGTCCTATTAAATCTCTCAACCAACCCATCTGTTTGTGGGTGGTAGACTGATGTTCTCAACTGCTTAACCTGCAACAATTTACACAGATCGGTCATAACCTTAGACATAAAGGGTGTGCCCTGATCTGTTAATATCTCCCTCGGTATCCCCACCCTACTACACATCAACATTAGCTCTTTTGCAATACCTTTTGAAGCCATGGTCCGCAGTGGAATGGCTTCTGGGTACCTGGTGGCATAATCCAAAATAACCAGTATATACTGATGCCCTCTGGCTGATTTTGGGAGAGGTCCCACCACATCCATAGCTATCCTAGCAAAGGGGGTCTCTATGATGGGCTTCTGAAGGCTGGTTTAGGAGCATGTAGTTGACATTCAGGACATGAGCTACAATGTTCTGTCACGTCTGCATGTACGCCTGGCCAGTAAAACCTCCTCAGGAGTCTATCCTTGGTTTTGTCCATCCCCAGATGTCCCCCCAGGATATGCCCATGTGCCAGATTGAGAACTGTTCGTCTGAATGGGGTGGGAACTAGCAATTGCTCCACAATGTCCACCCCTATCTTATTTACACGGTACAATAGGTCATTTGTTACCATAAAATAAGGATAAGCTGTTGGCGGGTCTGCAGTAGTCATAGGGGTCCCATTTACTACCTTCACATTTTCTTTAGCATAGTGTAGAGTGAGATCTCGCACCTGTGCGCTGCCAAAATCAGTGGGGAGTCCCTCTAACACTGACACTTCTACATTGTCAGCTTCAGGGGTCTCTATGAATGGATTCTCACCCACCCTGCTAGTGCTGGGTTCCTCACCCTCCATAGGGTCATCTACGTCACTACATTCCACCCCTATGTTTTCAGTTTAATTTTCCCCAACTAAAACCTTCACTGTCGACTCAACTGGAACCAGGTCTACTTTTAGCTCTAGTTGTGGGATCGAGGCAACTTCTGGCTTACAGTTTTCAGTGTGCATTTCCAATTTACTATGTTTTCTATCTAGTTTTCCAAAATTAGGAAAATATCGTCCCAGTATCACATCATATGGCATGTTGGGTACCACACCGACTTCGTAATCTAGTTTCCCGGCCTCTGTCTGTATGTTTACAAGGGCTGTGGGATAGGGGCGTGTGTCACCATGTGTGCATGTGATACTGAGCTCCTGATGTCTATCCAGCTTGTTGGTCGCTACTAATTTTTCTGTGACCAGTGTAACCATACTGCCAGAGTCGAGTAGAGCAGCCACTTCTTTCTCATCGACTATCACTGTACACATGTGTTTTGGATTAGGTACTCCGCCTATGAAAACATCCGTCCCAACAGGGCAGGCATAAAATACCGGTTTCTCTTTCCCCATATCACACACATTACATTGCATTGGTTCCTCTCTACCTGGGCAGTGGGCCGCAATATGTCCTACTTTGTCACAATTGTAGCAGACAATTGGTTGTGATGGTGACCCCCTATAACCCTTAGTCTCGGCTTTAGGCCCCACCTTTGCCCCCCCCAGTCTTGCTCTTTTCTTCCAACCCAGCGCGTCATGTTTCCCAGAGTACTTTGGAACCATCTTACCCGGTCCGCTGGTTCGTCATGGCCTGGGGAACGAGTTTTTAACCTCCGGTACATGCTCTGCTGCTCCGGCTGTATAGAACCGCTCTACAATGGCCACCAAGGTGTCAGCGGACAGCACCTCATTCTGGCCAACCCAGCATCGAACGTCCTTGGGCAAACAGCGTTGGTAGTTGTCAAGGACTATGGCCTCCACCACCTCGGCTGATGAATGGACCTCTGGCTGTAGCCATTTCCTGGCCAGATGGATCATATCAAACATCTGCGTTCGGATTGGTTGTCCTGGTTGGTAGGCCCACTGCTGAAACCGATGTGCCCTCACTGCGGTGGTCACGCCCAATCGGGTCATTATCTCCGCTTTCAATTTATCATAGTCCTGGGCGTCCTTCAGCTCCAGATCAAAGTACGCTTTCTGTGCATCCCCTGCCAGATAAGGTGCCACAAGCCCTGCCCAGGAATCTTTTGGCCATCCCTCTCT